>NC_057812.1:292387081-292640883 GCF_018294505.1 Triticum aestivum
CACATCGGTCTCGGGGCGTCACACAAGTGACAGTAAATTTCAGCACACTATATAAATTTTTCCTTACCAAATTCCACCTACCAAAGGCGCTACACTCCCCGGCAACGGTGCCAGAAAAGAGTCTTGATGACCCACAAGTATAGGGGATCTATCATAGTCCTTTCGATAAGTAAGAGTGTCGAACCCAACGAGGAGCAGAAGGAAATGATAAGCGGTTTTCAGCAAGGTGTTCTCTGCAAGTACTGAAATAAGTGGTAACAGATAGTTTTGTGATAAGATAGGTTGTAACGAGCAACAAGTAACAAAAGTAAATAAAGTGCAGCAAGATGGCCCAATCCTTTTGTAGCAAAGGACAAGCCGGAACAAACTCTTATAATAGGAAAAGCGCTCCCGAGGACACATGGGAATATCGTCAGTCTAGTTTTCATCACGTTCATATGATTCGCGTTTGATACTTTGATAATTTGATATGTGGGTGGACCGGTGCTTGGGTGCTGTTCTTACTTGAACAAGCATCCCACTTATGATTAACCTCTATTGCAAGCATCCGCAACTACAACAAAAGTATTAAGGTAAACCTAACCATAGCATGAAACATATGGATCCAAATCAGCCCCTTACGAAGCAACGCATAAACTAGGGTTTAAGCTTCTGTCACTCTAGCAACCAATCATCTACTTATTACTTCCCAATGCCTTCCTCTAGGCCCAAATAATTGTGAAGTGTTATGTAGTCGATGTTCACATAACACCACTAGAGGCTAGCACTACTAGGAAAAGGCCTACTAATGGCGCACCTAATTTGGCCATTAATGGCGCATTAGTGGTGCGCCATTAGTAGCACGGCATTAGTATATTTTACTAATGGCGCACCACGGGTGCGCCATTAGTATCTGGTATACTAATGGCGCACCTCAGATGCGCCATTAGTATATACAACAGTGCGCTATTAGTATGCCTCCCAGGGGGCCATGTATACCCAGGTGCTTTGGCATACTAATGGCGCACGACAACGAGATGCGCCATTAGTAAGTTCGGCATACTAATGGCGCACTATCTAATGATGTCTATAGACAACATACATCTTATCAAAATATCAAACGAATACCAAATTCACATGACTATTCATAGCAAGACTTCTCCGTTGTCCTCAGGAACGAATGTAATTACTCACAAACCACTACTATCATATTACTTTGCTACTAAATACTTTGCTATAGATATTAAGTCTTTCAGGTGTGGTTGAATTGACAACTCAACTGCGAATACTTGAGAATATTCATTGGCTCCCCTTGTGTCGAATCAATAAATTTGGGTTGAATACTCTACCCTTGAAAACTGTTGTGATCCCCTATACTTGTGGGTTATCAAGACTATTTTCTAGCGCCGTTGCCGGGGAGCATAGCTATATTCTTTGAGTCACTTGGGATTTATATCTGTTGATCACTATGAGGAACTTGAAAGATGAAAGAACCAAGATTTTTCCCTCAACTACGAGGGGAGGTAAGGAACTGCCATCTAGCTCTACACTTGATTCACCTTCTGTTTTGAGTAAAATTGCGACACCTACTCCTCCTATTGATTCTGGTATGTCACATGTTATTGATGATGCCACTTCTGCTACGCATGATGCTTATGATGAAACTACTTCTATGCTTGATAATATTGTGCCATTAGGTGAATTTCTTGATGAACAACTTGCTAGGGTTAGAGAGAATGAAATTATTGAAACTCATAATATTGATGAAAGTGATGATGAAGATTCTCCCCCTAGATATGAATTGCCTAATGTGCCTGAGGGTTATGTTATGGATGAAGAAACTGTTAGAGATCTTTTAGCTTGCAAAGATAGATATGATCTTAAAAAACTGTTAGCCAAGCTGAAAGAAAAGTCTTTGAATGCTAGAATGAAATATGACCCTGCTTTTGCTACTTCACCTATCTATATTTCTGATAAGGATTATGATTTCTCTGCCGATCCTGAGTTAATTACTTTGGTTGAATCTGATCCTTTTTATGGTTATAAAACCGAAACTGTTGTGGCACATCTTACTAAATTGAACGATATAGCTACCCTATTCACTCATCAGGAAAATATTCGTTACTACTATATCCTTAAGTTATTTCTGTTCTCATTAAAGGGTGATGCTAAAACATGGTTTAATTCTCTTGCTCCTCGTTGTGTGTGTAGTCCCCATGATATAATTTATTACTTCTCTTTTAAATATTTCCCCGCTCATAAGAAACAAGTTGCCTTAAGGGAAATATATATTTTTGTGCAAATTGAAGAAGAGAGTCTCCTACAAGCTTGTGGGAGGCTTCTTCGATTACTTAATGCTTTGCCTGATCATCCTCTCAAGAAAAATGAAATACTTGATATCTTTTATAATGGACTAACCGATGCTTCCAGAGACCACCTGGATAGTTGTGCTGGTTGTGTTTTCAGGGAAAGAACTGTTGAGCAAGCTGAAGTGCTATCGAATAATATATTGAGTAATGATAATGATTGGACACTTCCCGAACCAACTCCTAAGCCAACTCCGAAGAAAAGGGGTATTCTATTTCCCAGTCATGAAGATATGTAAGAGGCAAAGAAATCTATGAAAGAAAAGGGTATTAATGCTGAAGATGTTAAACTTAAGAATTTACGACCTATTGAAGAAATACATGGTCTTGATAACCCGACACAGGTAGTAAAGGTAAATTCTCTATAGATTTGATGAAGGTGATATTCCTCGTAATAAGTCTGCTAGCCAATGCTTGGATGAGTTCGATAATTTCATTGTTAAACAAGAAAACTTTAATGCTTATGTTGATAGACAATTGAAACGTAATGCTTATATGATTCAACACTTGAGTGATTATATGTCTAGAGTTAAAGGTGACCTTAAACTTATTAATAAACATGCTTCTATGGTTACCACTCAAGTAGAACAAGTGCTTAAAGTACAGGATAATTTGCTCAATGAATTAAATAATAAGAAAAATGATAATGCTGTTAGAGTTATGACTAGAGGGGGTAAAATGACTCAGGAACCTTTGTATCCTAAGGGCCACCCTAAGAGAGTTGAACAAGATTCTCAAAGAACTAATGTTGATGCACCTAGTCCTTCTAAGAAGAAGAAAAAGAAAAATGATAGGACTTTACATGCTTCTAGTGAACCTGTTGTTGATGCACCTGAGAATCCCAATGATATTTCTATATCTGATGCTGAAACACAATCTGGTAATGAACATGAACCTAGTGATAATGTTAATGATGATGCTCAACCTAGCAATAACAATGATGTAGAGATTGAACCTGTTGTTGGTCTTGATAACCCACAATCAAGGAATTAACGTTATGATAAGAGAAACTTTGTTGCTAGGAAGCACGGTAAAGAAAGAGAACCATGGGTTCAGAAACCCATGCCTTTTCCTCCTAAACCATCCAAGAAAAAGGATGATGAGGATTTTGAGCGCTTTGCTGAAATGATTAGACTTGTCTTTTTGCGTATGAGTTTGACTGATATGCTTAAAATGAATCCTTATGCTAAGTATATGAAAGATATTGTTACAAATAAAAAAAAGATACTGGAAGCTGAAATTTCCACCATGCTTGCCAATTATACTTTTAAGGGTGGAATACCTAAGAAACTAGGAGATCCTGGAGTACCAACTATACCATGCTCCATTAAAAGAAACTATGTTAAAACTGCTTTATGTGATCTTGGAGCCGGTGTTAGTGTTATGCCTCTCTCTTTATATCATAGACTTGATTTGAACAAGTTCACACCTACTGAAATATATTTACAAATGGCCGCTAAATCAACTGCTATAACTGTCGGTATCTGTGAGGATGTGCCTGCTGTGGTTGCAAATGTTACTATTTTAACGAACTTTGCTATTCTTGGTGTAACATCCCAAATTTTCAATTTGGAATGTTATACATTAGATCATCACTGCATATCATATTTTATTTTGCAATTCGGTTGATACTAGAAATTCTACGCAACTCAATGACCCACGGAGAGAGTTGGGGATTTCGTTATTTTCATATTTGAGTTTTCTCAAATTTTGAGAATAGAATCATTTGATTTTAATTATTTTATCGTCAATTATTTCTATTACAAAAATATGAGAGAGGGAATAAAATGACTTTCCCAAAATAAAGAAATATTGAGGATTTAATAATAAAATCAAATAAGATTTTATTTCGGAGTTTTTCGGTGTTTTATTTGAATTTAGGAAAAAAGTGCGTTTTTCAAAATTGCATTTAGGTCCCAAATAAATGTTCACCTTGTGTGGCTTGATTTTAGAAGCCCGTGAAAATTTATTTCGGAATTTTTGGAGTCCGTTTAGTTTTTCTTTTTATTTTTCTTCCGAGCGGAATAATTAAAAAAAACGAACCGACTTAACAGGCCGTGTCCGACGTGGACACCGACCGGGAGGCCTTTATAAGCCGAGGCCCGACCCCAGGGGAAACCCTAAAGCGCCCTAAGCCGCCGCCGCCCTAAGAAGCCGCCGCCGCTGCCGACGTCCGCCGCCGCCGTCGCCGGATCTCGCCGCCGAGGTTCGTCGCGCCTCATTTTCCGTGTCGAAAAAAAATCCGCGATTAAATCCGCGATTTTTCTGATCGCGATTCCTGATCCGATTTTCGTTTTAGTTTAACTTTTCGCTGGTTTATCGGAATCAGGCAATTCAAGCGCCTAGAGATTCGTCTCGGAACCCTTTATCCGTTTAACCAACTTAAACAAGTTTTTTCTACTGTAAAATTTGCCATAGATCCAGATTACTAGAAACGAAGTTGTTTTCTTTCGCCGTTTGACTTTCATTGCTTCGTTCAATTTGATTTCTTTTTGCCAACCGGAGTTCTTAAGTTGAACCTTCTGGTTAGATCTCTTATTTGAGTTTTACCTGTGCATTAGATGAGTACTTATTGTATGCTTCTTTGTTTGTCTGCGATAGAATACCCGGAGTGCGCCGCCTATTACTTCGAATCGTTAGGTTTCGCGGATCATCAGCAAGGCAAGTAACACTTTGATCATACCTTTTCTACTACCCAGTTTTATTGCATTAGACCAATCCTCACACATTGCATGATTAGGATGTAATTAAATTGTGGAATGGGAAGTAGATGAGGTAGTCCCTATTACCTGTTATTATCAAACCTTTGGGAGTTACTTCTATGTTTGCTTATTATGCCATGCTATGCTAGTAGACGTGGGTTGGGTGAGTGATATCCATGACAGATGTGAGTTTGTTAATTAATGGTTTATCTAAGGTGGCAACTTAAACACACATCTGGGTGGATTGAGGCACCTGGGTATTCCAGGACTTGCCTGTTTTCTTTTGGACCGCCACCCAGGCTCAAAGGGATCATGAGACTATTCATACTGGAAACTTCCGTGTGCAGCCACAAGCTATTATGGGCTCTAGCATAGTTGACTAAGTTGTGCGAACTCTTACAGTGGTAGACTAGCAGATGTAGGGGATGTAGGTGGTATGGTCTACCCGATCGTAAGGTGCTAGCGCTTCTGAAAGACTATGTCTCGGTCATCCGTCTTCTCAAACACCATGTAGTGCGAGAAACCAAACGGGGGTGGTCGAGTCTTGTGGGGAAAAGTGCGCAAACCTCTGCAGAGTGTAATAAACTAATCATGGTTAGCCGTGTCCCCGGTTATGGACATCTTGAGTATCTAGTACCTGGATTTTCATGTGAATCTCAACATGTTACTCTAAAATTAATTTTGTTGGGTTATGTTTAATGATGATGCTTAATTGGGATTGAAAATGTTGTCAACCATTCTCAATGTTTAACAACCACCATGATAGTAATTAAATCTATTCCTTTGAAGTAGGGAAAAATTGGCTTTACGCAAAACTATAACCATAGAGCTTTCCACCAGCCAAATATGCATATAGTATAGCTGTTTCATTCCATTACTCTCTACGTGTTACATTGCCAGCATATTCCATGTGCTGACCCGTTTTCGGGCTGCAACGTTCATGTTGCAGACTTTTCAGACGATGATTAAGGAGTTTTTAGGTCGTGGTTCTATACTCAGTGATGCCGTTGGAGTTGATGGACTCACTAATCTTCCAAGCCTTCCGTTGTTATCGTTATTAGATGGCCTTAAGCCATATTTATTGTAATAAGTTCTCTTTTCAGACACTCGATGTAATAAGTGTGTGATTGCTACTCTGCTATAAATCCTCCGAGTACTGTGTGGTGTTAGCATTACTGATCCAGGGATGACACCGGAGCACAGAGATCGGACTGTTTGAGGTCTGGTCGCTACAGAGATGGTATCAGAGCACACACTGACTGTAGGACACGACCACTAAGCACAAGACCTAGATCACTATTCACTCTCTTCTCTCCTGACTTCTCATCTTTTCTACTCTTTAGGATGGCGGATGCAAGGACCAAGTTCACACAACCGGATGAAGATACACCCTTTGGACAACACTTGAAGGAAGTCACTAGATACCCGAACATAGGAGTACCAAGTTTCACAGGAACCTACAACGCCACTTTACCTGAAGAAGAGCGCTGGATGATTCAAGTTCAAGTTCCAGGAAGGACGTTCATGCCAGTCACTGAGCCCATAGAGTTTTCTTTTGATGCACCAACTTGGAGTCTAGGAAAGAGCATGGCAGCTCACATTGCCATGGGACGCATTGGATAAGTCTACCGCAAGGATCTCAAGGATACTATCTACCAGATTTGTGGGCGTCGAGATGACCACTGGGAGATGATCAGCACCAGGATGGATAGATCAATTGCAGCTTTTATGCAAGAATTAAACCAGCACATTCGACGATAGGAGAACCAGATGTGCGCCGACATGATAGATCTGAAGAAGGCAAAGACTAGAATCAAGGAACTAGAGGAAGAACTTGTAACACCCCGGATGTAACTTTCCCAATTTGTGCTCCAACTCTTGCCGTTTCCGGCGTTAAGTTATTTTATTTTCTCAGGTTCGAGTCTTTGTCCCCGTGTGTTGTTATCGTTGTCATGCATCTCGTATCATGTCATCATGTGCATTGCATTTGCATACGTGTTCATCTCATGCATTCGAGCATTTTCCCCGTTGTCCGTTTTGCATTTCGGTGCTTCGTTCTCCTCCGATGGTCATTTCTACCTTTCTTTCGTGTGTGGGGATTAAACATTTCCGGATTGGACTGAGACTTGCCAAGCGGCCTTAGTTTACTACCGGTAGACCGCCTGTCAAGTTTCGTACCATTTGGACTTCGTTTGATACTCCAACGGTTAACCGAGGGACCGAAAAGGCCTCGTGTGTGTTGCAGCCCAACACCCCTCCAATTTGGCCCAAAACCCACCTAAGCCTTCTCCATCATCTAGAGCGTTCGATCACGATCGCGTGGCCGAAAACCGCACCTCATTTGGACTCTCCTAGCTCCCACTATGCCTATATATAGACCCCTTCCCCGAAATCCGGATCCCTCCTCGTCCAAAACCCTAAATCTCAGATCCGCCGCCGCCGGACACGTCCGATGGTGCCGGACACGTCCGGTCCGCCCCGCCGTCGCCACGTGGCATGCCACCATTGGCTGCCGCCTTACACCGCCGCCGAAGCCCCTCGCGGCCCGTGGGAGGCCCTCCCCGGCCCGCGCGCCGCCGCCGCCGCCTGCCTCCTCGCCCCAGCGCCGATCCGCGCCCCGCCGCACTCCGTCGCCACCTCGCCGGCCGAGCTCGACGCGCCGCCCCAGGCCGAGCTCGCCGCGCCACCCGGCCGCGCCACCCCGCCGCGCCCAGAGCCGCGCCGGCGACCACCCCGGCCGTCTCCTCCTCCATGCCAAGGCCCGGCCGCCGCCGTCCTCGTCTTCCCCGGCGAGAGCGCCGCCGCCTCGATCCGTGTGCCCGCCGAAACCCTAGATCTGTCCCAGAGAGGTTGTTTTTCTTCCAAGTCCCGAAAATTCCAGATCCAAGTGCCTATGTTCATAGCTCCGTAACTATGCATCCGTAGCTCCGATTCATGCATATAGCATATCAAAATGTTCATCTCAGAGAGTACATCATTTCATTCCATTGCATAATTTTCATTTGAGTTCATCTTGATGCCCGAAATGCTGTTTGAAGAGGGTCACTCGAGATAATTGTCAGATCTGCTACTCCATTTAGGTTTTTGTCATTTTTGCCATGATTAATGTGTGCATGATATGCCTCTGAGTTCTACATATGTTTTGTTAAGGGTTTTGTCATCTTTCTAGAGGTGCAACCCATGTATTTTTTGTGATGTGTGTGGTGACTAGTACAAGCTTGCAAGGTGGTGCACTTGGTAATTCTGATTTCAGGGACTTCGCAATTCCACCAAGTCCTTGAGCTGTTTATCTCATATGGCCATATGTTCTTGTTGTTTCCTAGTGATTCGTGCCTCTTTTGAGGATGATCAGTAAGGATGTTTTGTTAATATTGTAGTGCTTTATCCATCCATGTCTTTGTTTGCATTTATGGAGCACCCTAGCTTGAGTCAATCGAGCTCTACTTTTGCTACTTTGTGAATCTGGGCAGATTGTCAACTTGTTTGCAATTTTGCCGATGATGTTGTAGTTGATCCGTGCATGTTATGCTATTGTTCTTGCCATTCCTAGCTTGCATTTCGTGTGTTCTTGATAGATGTATGCTTAGATTTTCATGACTTGCACCGTAGTGAGTGCATCGAGCTCGTAAACATGCCTACTTGATATCTGTTTTCAGCATGCTCCAGTTTTCACTAAGTCTGAAAACTGATTATGTTTTTGCTATGTTCACATGCTTGCAATTGTATTTTCTGATCCCTTTTGTCTCAAGGTCACTAAGCGACTTTTGTTAAGCTCTTTAAGTAGCTCCATGCCATGCTTTACTTTGCCATGTTCAGGTCCTTTAGCATGTAGTTTTGTTGCTCCGAAGAGGGCTACCTGATCTGAAATTCCAGACAAGTGTTAATTTCACTAAGTCTGAGATCTGTTTGTCATATGCATTTTTGCCATGCTTGTTTGATCCTGTTAATGGATGATTTGGCCATAGCTCAGTGCTAGACTTTTGTTAAGCATCTTGTATGCATCCCTGCCATGTATTTTGTTGTCATGTTTGGGTGCTGTAGCATGTTCATTTCGCTGCATTTAGATGGCTACTTGCTGTAGATCGCAGACCAGTGTCATTTTAAATCGCTTGCCATTTCCAAACCGTAACTCCGATTCCGGTGTTCTTTATATCGTTTTCAAGCGATTTAATCTCATCTTTCCAATGTCGCACTTGGATTCCCAGGTTGAGTCCAGGTTCTTGCATTTCCTGTCAAGTCTTGCATATGCATCCCGCATCGCATCCCGCATAGCATATCATCTTTGCATCATATTGTTTGATCCTTGCACGTGGTTGATTGTGTCCTTGTTGCTTGTTTGTCTTGTTTGGGTAGAGCCGGGAGACGAGTTCGCTAACGAGGAGCCCGTTGAGTTTGCTTTCGAGGATCCAGTCAACTCTGACAACTGTGCAGGCAAGATGATCATACCCTCGAAATCACTACTATCTTTGCTATGCTAGTTTGCTCGCTCTTTTGCTATGCCAATGCTACGATGCCTACCACTTGCTTTCAAGCCTCCCAAATTTCCATGTCAAACCTCTAACCCACCTTGTCCTAGCAAACCGTTGATTGGCTATGTTACCGCTTTGCTCAGCCCCTCTTATAGCGTTGCTAGTTGTAGGTGAAGATTGGAGGCCGTTCCTTGTTGGAACAATTATTTACTTGTTGGGATATCATTATATTATCTTGTTATCTTAATGCATCTATATACTTGGTAAAGGGTGAAAGGTTCGGCCTCTTGCCTAGTGTTTTGTTCCACTCTTGCCGCCCTAGTTTCCGTCATATCGGTGTTATGTTCCCGGATTTTGCGTTCCTTACACGGTTGGGTTATAATGGGAACCCCTTGATAGTTCGCCTTAATTAAAGCTTTTCCAGCAATGCCCAACCTTGGTTTTACCATTTGCCACCTAGCCTCTTTTCCCCTGGGTTTCCGGAGCCCGAGGGTCATCTTATTTTAGCCCCCCCGGGCCAGTGCTCCTCTGAGTGTTGGTCCAACCGAGCGATGTCCGGGGCTACCAGGGGCAACTCTGGGCTGGCCTACCCGACGTCTTGCTCATCTGAGTGTGCCCTGAGAACGAGATATGTGCAGCTCCTATCGAGATTTGTCGGCACATTCGGGCGGTGTTGGTGGTCTTGTTTTAACCTGTCGAAGTGTCTTGAAGAACCAAGATACCGAGTCTGACCGGAACGTCTTGGGAGGAGGTCTATTCCTTCGTTGATAGTGAGAGCTTGTCATGGGCTAAGTTGGGACTCCCTTGCAGGGATTTGAACTTTCGAAAGTCGTGCCCGCGGTTATGGGCAGATGGGAATTTGTTAATGTCCGGTTGTAGATAACTTGAACCTTAAACTTAATTAAAATGAATCAACCGAGTGTGTTACCATGATGGCCTCTTCTCAGCGGAGTCCGGGAAGTGGACACGGTGTTGGAGTAATGCTTGCGTAGGTTGTTCTCTAGTTTCTCGCTCACGCTTTGCCTCCTCTTCTCGCTCTCTTTTGTGAATAAGTTAGCCACCATACTTGCTAGTCGCTTGCTGCAGCTCCACATATATTTACCTTGCCTTACCTATAAGCTTAAATAGTCTTGATCGCGAGGGTGCGAGATTGCTGAGTCCCTGTGGCTCACAGATTACTATTACACCAGATGCAGGGCCTGATGATTCCGCTCTAGGAGACGCGTTTGAGCTCAAGTGGGAGTTCGACGAAGACTCTCAATGTTACTATGTTTCTTTTCCTGATAATCAGTAGTGGTGCCAAGTTGGGGGTGATTGGGACCGTGGCGCATGTTGGGTTATCTTTTATTTTGGTGCTGTAGTCGGGCCATGAGTGTTTGGATGATGTAATGTTATTTATGTACTTGATTGACGTGGCGAGTGTATGCCAACTATGTTATCTCCCCTTTATGATTTATATTACATGGGATGTTTTGAAGATTGCCTAACTTGCAACATATGCCTTCAATGCGATTATGCCTCTAAGTCATGCCTCGACACGTGGGAGATATAGTCGCATCGAGGGTGTTACAAGTTGGTAATCAGAGCCTTCCCCGACCTTAGGAGCCCCATTGCTTGATCGTTCTTAGCGGCCGAGTTGTGTCTATAAAAATGTTTTGAGTCATTTAGGAATTATATATCGGAGAGTTTAGGAATTCTTTTTACTTCCCAGTCTCCTCATCGCTCTGGTAAGGCATCCTGACGTAGAGTTTTGACTCTTCTCTTCTCAAATTTCACTAAAAAAATTTTAGGATCACGCGGGTATCTTGGAATCGTTCCGATGGTTTTATGATGAGAACATTGTCTTGGTGCCTCCAGTCAGGGGTTTAGTGGAAGTGTCCCGGGGAGTTGAGCTCTGAGGTGTTGTCATCATAATTTTATCGTTGCAGTTCTGGAATACCTGAGTTTAGTACGCCGACATAGAAAATCTCTTTTATGCAGTTCGTTGGTGAGATAACCTCGACGCCACCCAGTACTGGGGCGGGAGTTCGGGAGTATCGCCATAACTTGTATAACGGATGCTTTTTGAAGGTTGAGGTAGATGGTTTCCGAAGGTTTCTTGGTTATGTGTTGAAGGATGGATACAACTGGATGTAGGATTTGCTAGTTTGGGTGAGATATTATGCTTCCCCTGTATCCCCAACACCTGATTGCATAACCGGAAAGGTTCGGGAGTTTCATAGGTGCGAATTCTCATAGCTCTAGTTCTTCTTCCACGGATATTGGTTTGAGATTGGGATTTCTTACCGATTATTCGTTCTTGATCCGTACCTTGTTGATTTATTCTCTACCTTAATTCTAAGTGGCTTCTCAATTTATGGATATGTGACCATTTCAAGAGGAATGCATCCGTTCATTTTGTTCGGATGTGAAGACTATATGTTGCAATTTTCATTCCGTTGGATTCAGCTTCAATATTTTTCTATCAATGTGCTAATGGATGTCAACCTCTTCAGGATGGCTCCTCCAACGCGCACGACTCTGAATCCTAATCCGCCACCACCTCCACCTCCTCCGGAGGCATGGCAAGCTGTGATGGCCGCAACCAATGCAAACACATAGTTGATCATGCAAATTCTTCAAGAGCGCAATCAAGGCAACCAAGGGAATCAAGGCAACAATCAGAATCACTTTGCTACACTCAACCAGTTCCTTGCTAACAGGCCAAAGACTTTCAGCAATTGTGTTGAGGCAACCGATGCTGACGATTGGCTTGTGGATCTGTGCAAGCATTTCGAGTGCAGAAACGTCAGGCCTGAGGACTTTGTTAAGTTCGCTTCCTTCCAACTCAAAGATCAAGCTGCAGAATGGTTCCAGCAGTACAAGGATTCCAGAGGTGGACGTGTTATCACTTGGGATGATTTCCGTCGAGATTTCCAAGCTCATCATATCCCTCAAAGCGTGGTTGAAAGCAAGCGTGAGGAATTTCGCAACCTGAAGCAAGGCTCTTTGTCTGTCTATGACTACAACAAGTTGTTCTAGAAGCTCGCCCGCTTTGCCAAGCAGGACGTCCCTGATGAGAAGAGCATGATATACCAGTTCAGGGGTGGTCTCAGAGAAGAAATTCAGCTAGCTCTTGTTCTCTTCGAGCCCTAGAGGTACGATGAGTCCTACAACATGGCACTGAAGCAAGAGGCTGCTCAGTTGAGGTGTGATGCTTCCAAGAAGCGAGTCAGAGATGTTACTCCTTCTTCCTCTACTCAAGTGGCCAAGCAGCATAAGTATTGGCTTCCTCCTCCTCCGTTCCGTCAGCCGTATCAGCAGAAGAGCAAAGTTGGCAGTGGTTCTTCCCACCCACCCAACCCTGGCTTCCAGAACAAGACTTCGTCTCAAGCTCCAAGATCGAGTGCTCCGTATCACCGTCCTCTCCCAGAGGTCACGTGCAACAAGTGCCAACAGAAGGGTCACTATGCCAACAAATGTTTCAACCAGAGGCGTCTTCCTCCTCCTCCTCCTGTGAGATCGGCAAGTAAAGCTATGGTCAAGCATAACCCCAAGCATGCCAAGGTCAACTTGATGAATGCAGCAAAGGCAGAGGACTCGTCAGATGTGATTATGGGTAACCTTCCTGTTAATGATATTCCAGCTAAAGTTCTCTTTGACACTGGTGCATCACATTGTTTCATCTCGAGACCGTTTACATCTAGGCATGAATTGGTTTCGCAAGTTTTGCCTAATCCATTAGCAATTGTCTCTCCCGGTAAGCGCATGCATGCTAACTCCATCGTTCCGGATGTTACTATCACTTTGGGTGACTACAAGTTTCTGGCTTCTCCAACGGTTCTTGGCGACTCGGATATTGATCTTATTCTCGGAATGGATTGGCTTTCTAAACACAAGGCGCATCTTGATTGTGCTGCCAGGCAGATTCAATTGACTCATTCGTCTGAGGATGTAATTGTCTTTGCCGCTCATGATGATACCATCCGTCTGTTTTCTCTCAATGAGAAGGGTGAATTGGATGCTATCTCTCAGATTCCAGTTGTTTGCAAATATCAAGACGTCTTTCCAGAAGAGCTTCCAGGAATGCCTCCGCACCGGCCAGTTGAATTCGTTATTGATCTTGAGCCTGGCGCAGAACCTGTGTGCAAATGTCCTTACAAGCTCGGACCTGAAGAGTTGAAGGAGCTGAAGAAGCAACTCGATATTCAAGAGAAAATGGGTCTCATCCGGCCTAGTTCTTCTCCGTGGGTTTGTGGTGTTCTTTTTGTGAAGAAGAAGGATGGAACGGACCGACTTTGTGTTGATTACCGTCCATTGAACAAGAAGACCATCAAGAACAAATATCCACTTCCCAACATCAACGAGCTGTTCGAACAACTCAAAGGTGCCCAAGTATTCTCCAAGCTTGATCTCCGTATTGGGTTATCATCAGATTCGAATCCATGAGCAAGATATTCCCAAGACGGCTTTCAGGACAAGCTATGGTTCATATGAATACACTGTCATGTCTTTTGGTCTTGTCAACGCTCCTCCGACGTTCTCTCGCATGATGAACTTCATCTTCAACGCCTACACCAATGACTTCGTTTTGGTCTATCTCGACGACATTCTGGTTTTCTCCAAGAACAAGGAAGATCATGCCAAGCACTTGCGTTTGGTTCTTCATAAGCTCAGGGAACATCAGTTCTACGCCAAGTTCTCTTAGTGCGAATTTTGGCTTGATGAGGTTCTTTATCTTGGTCGTATCATCTCTGCCAAGGGTATTGCCGTGAATCCTGAGAAGGTGTCTGCAATTGTGAATTGGGAACCTCCTCAGAACATGAAGCAACTCCGTAGCTTTCTCGGTCTTGCAAGCTATTGCCAAAGATTCGTTGAAAACTTTTCTAAGATCGCGAAGCCTCTCTCTAATCTTCTCCAGAAGCACGTCAAGTACGTTTGGTCTCCGGAGTGTGACATTGCTTTCAACACTTTGAAAGAGAAATTGATAACTGCTCCAGTTCTGACTCCGCCTGATGAATCCAAGCCGTACGAGGTCTTTTGTGATGCCTCTCTCCAAGGTCTTGGCGCAGTATTGATGCAAGAGAAGAAAGTTGTTGCTTATACCTCTCGCCAGTTGAAGCCCAATGAGAAGAACTACCCCACTCATGATCTCGAGTTGGTGGTAGTTGTGCATGCTCTTTTGACTTGCAGACATCTTCTATTGGGAAGAAAAGTGGACATTTTCACTGATCACAAGAGTCTCAAGTACATCTTCACTCAGCCTAATCTCAACCTCAGACAAACTTGATGGGTCGAAATGATTCAAGAGTATAATCCGAGTATCGAGTATACTCTAGGCAAGGCCAATGTGATTGCTGACGCATTAAGCAGAAAGGCTTACTGCAATAGTCTGATTCTCAAGCCTTATCAACCCGAGCTTTGTGAAGCTTTCCGCAAACTTAATCTGCAAGTGGTTCCTCAAGGTTTCCTCGCCAACCTTCTAGTCTCTCCTACCTTGGAAGATCAGATTCGCCAAGCCCAGCTTCTTGATGCTATGGTGAAAAAGGTGAAGATTGGGATTGCCAAGAGTCAACCCAAGTATAAGTGCTACCGCCTTGATGACAAGGACACTCTCCTCTTCGAGGATCATATTGTTGTACCCAAAGGTGACCTCCGTAAAGTGATCATGAACGAGGCTCACAATTCTCTTCTCTCCATCCACCCTGGGAGCACGAAGATGTATCAGGACCTTAAGCAAGCTTATTGGTGGACTCGAATGAAGCGCGAGATTGCTCAATTCGTCAATGAATGTGATGTCTGCAGAAGAGTGAAGGCAGAACACCAAAGGCCAGCTGGTCTCCTCCAACCTCTTGCCATTCCAGAATGGAAGTTTAACCACATTGAAATGGACTTTGTGACTAGGTTTCCAAAGTCCAAGCGTGGCAATGATGCTATATTCGTTGTCATCGACAAACTCACTAAAGTGGCTCACTTTCTGCCTATCAAAGAGTCGATCACTGCAGCTCAATTGGCGGAACTCTATACCTCTCGAATTTTCTCTCTGCACGGTATTCCTCAAGTGATATCTTCAGACCATGGCAGCATCTTTACCTCAAAGTTTTGGGATTCTTTTCAGAAGGCCACGGGCACCAACATCCGCTTCAGCACAGCTTTCCATCCTCAAACTAGCGGTCAAGTCGAGCGTGTCAACCAGATTCTTGAAGATATGCTAAGGGCTTGTGTGATCTCCTTCGGCATGAAGTGGGAGGATTGTCTTCCTTATGCTGAATTCTCCTACAACAACAATTTTCAAGCAAGTTCGGGCAAGGCCCCATTTGAAATTCTGTATGGCAGGAAGTGCCGTACCCCTCTCAACTGGTCTGAAACCGGTGAACGTCAGCTTTTGGGTAATGACTTAATCACAGAGGCAGAGGAAATGTGCAAAGTCATTCGAGATAACCTCAAAGCAACCCAATCCCGGCAGAAGAGCTACTATGATAGTAAGCACCGTGATTTGGATTTCAAGATCGGAGATCATTTTTACCTCCGCGTCTCTCCTATGAAAGGTACTCGTCGCTTCGGTATCAAAGGGAAGCTTGCCCCTAGATACGTGGGACCTTTCAAGATTGTCAGGAAGAGAGGCGACCTCGCCTATAAACTCGACCTCCCTTCAAACTTTGCAAATGTTCATGACGTGTTCCATGTCTCTCAGCTCCGAAAGTGCTTCAAGACTCCTGACCGCACCGTCAACTTCGAGGACATTGAGCTCCAAGAAGATCTCTCCTATCGTGAGCACCTAGTTGCTATTCCCGAAGAGACTGAACGCAAGACTCGCAATAAGTCAATCAAATTTCTCAAAGTCAAGTGGTCACACCATTCCGACCGTGAAGCTACCTGGGAACGCGAGGATCACCTCCATTCTGAGTACCCGGCGTTCTTTCAGTCCTAGATCTCGGGACGAGATCCTTTCGTAGTGGTGGAGTGTTGTAACACCTCGGATGTAACTTTCCCAATTTGTACTCCAACTCTTGTTGTTTCCGGCGTTAAGTTATTTTATTTTCTCGGGTTTGGGTCTTTGTCTCCGTGTGTTGTTATCGTTGTCATGCATCTCATATAACTTCATCATGTGCATTGCATTTGCATACGTGTTCATCTCATGCATTCGAGCATTTTCCCCGTTGTCCGTTTTGCATTCCGGCGCTTCGTTCTCCTCCAGTGGTCATTTCTACCTTTCTTTCGTGTGTGGGGATTAAACATTTCCGGATTGGACCGAGACTTGCCAAGCGGCCTTGGTTTACTACCGGTAGACCGCCTGTCAAGTTTCGTACCATTTGGACTTCGTTTGATACTCCAACGGTTATCGAGGGACCGAAAAGGCCTCGTGTGTGTTGCAGCCCAACACCCCTCCAATTTGGCCCAAAACCCACCTAAGCCTTCTCCATCATCTAGAGCGTTCGATCACGATCGCATGGCCAAAAACCGCACCTCATTTGGACTCTCCTAGCTCCCTCTATGCCTATATATAGACCCCTTCCCCGAAATCCGGATCCCTCCTCGTTCGAAACCCTAAATCTCAGATCCGCCGACGCCGGACACATCCAACGGCACCGGACACGTCCGACGGCGCCGGACACGTCCGGTCCGCCCCGCCGCCGCCACGTGGCACGCCACCATTGGTTGTGCCTTACACCGCCAACGAAGCCCACCGCGGCCCGCGGGAGGCCCTCACCGGCCCGCGCGCCGCCGCCGCCGCCTGCCTCCTCGCCCCAGCGTCGATCCGCGCTGCCCCACCGCACTCTGTCTCCACCTCGCCGGCCGAGCTCGCCGCGCCGCCCCAGGCCGAGCTCGCCACGCTGCCCGACGCCGCCACCCGGCCACGCTGCCCCGCCGCGCCCGGAGCCGCGCCGGCGACCACCCCGGCCGTCTCCTCCTCCACGCCAAGGCTCGGCCGCCGCCGTCCTCGTCTTCCCCGACGAGAGCGCCGCCGCCTTGATCCGCGTGCCCGCCGAAACCCTAGATCTGTCCCGGAGAGGTTGTTTTTCTTCTAAGTCCCGAAAATTCTAGATCCAAGTGCCTATGTTCATAGCTCCGTAACTTTGCATCCATTGCTCCGATTCATGCATATAGCATATCAAAATGTTCATCTCAGAGAGTACATCATTTCATTCCATTGCATAATTTTCATTTGAGTTCATCTTGATGCCCGAAATGCTGTTTGAAGAGGGTCACTCGAGATAATTGTCAGATCTGCTACTCCATTTAGGTTTTTGTCATTTTTGCCATGATTAATGTGTGCATGATATGCCTCTGAGTTCTACATATGTTTTGTTAAGGGTTTTGTCATATTTCTAGAGGTGCAACCCATGTATTTTTTGTGATGTGTGTGGTGACTAGTACAAGCTTGCAAAGTGGTGCAGTAATTCTGATTTCAGGGACTTCGCAATTCCACCAAGTCCTTGAGCTGTTTATCTCATATGGCCATATGTTCTTGTTGTTTCCTAGTGATCCGTGCCTCTTTTGAGGATGATCAGTAAGGATGTTTTGTTAATATTGTAGTGCTTTATCCATCCATGTCTTTGTTTGCATTTATGGAGCACCCTAGCTTGAGTCAATCGAGCTCTACTTTTGCTACTTTGTGAATCTGGGCAGATTGTCAACTTGTTTGCAATTTTGCCGATGATGTTGTAGTTGATCCGTGCATGCTATGCTATTGTTCTTGCCATGCCTAGCTTGCATTTTGTGTGTTATTGATAGATGTATGCTTAGCTTTTCATGACTTGCACCGTAGTGAGTGCATCGAGCTCGTAAACATGCCTACTTGATATCTGTTTTCAGCATGCTCCAATTTCCACTAAGTCTGAAAACTGATTATGTTTTTTCTATGTTCACATGCTTGCAATTGTATTTTCTGATCCCTTTTGTCTCAAGGTCACTAAGCTACTTTTGTTAAGCTCTTTGAGTATCTCCATGCCATGCTTTACTTTGCCATGTTCAGGTCCTGTAGCGTGTAGTTTTGTTGCTCCGAAGAGGGCTACCTGATCTGAAATTCTAGGCAAGTGTTGATTTCACTAAGTCTGAGATCTGTTTGTCATATGCATTTTTGCCATGCTTGTTTGATCCTGTTAATGGATGATTTGGCCGTAGCTCAGTGCTAGACTTTTGTTAAGCATCTTGTATGCATCCCTGCCATGTATTTTATTGTCATGTTTGGGTGCTGTAGCATGTTCATTTCGCTGCATTTAGATGGCTACTTGCTGTAGATCGCAGACCAGTGTCATTTTAAATCGCTTGCCATTTCCAAACCGTAACTCCGATTCCGGCGTTCTTTATATCGTTTTCAAGCGATTTAATCTCATCTTTCCAGTGGCACACTTGGATCCCCAAGTTGAGGCCAGGTTCTTGCATTTCCTGTCAAGTCTTGCATATGCATCCCGCATCGCATCCCGCATAGCATATCATCTTTGCATCATATTGTTTGATCCTTGCACGTGATTGATTGTGTCCTTGTTGCTTGTTTGTCTTGTTTGGGTAGAGCCGGGAGACGAGTTCGCTAACGAGGAGCCCGTTGAGTTTGCTTTCGAGGATCCAGTCAACTCTGACAACTGTGCAGGCAAGATGATCATACCCTCGAAATCACTACTATCTTTGCTATGCTAGTTTGCTCGCTCTTTTGCTATGCCAATGCTACGATGCCTACCACTTGCTTTCAAGCCTCCCAAATTTCCATGTCAAACCTCTAACCCACCTTGTCCTAGCAAGCCGTTGATTGGCTATGTTACCGCTTTGCTCAGCCCCTCTTATAGCGTTGCTAGTTGCAGGTGAAGATTGGAGGCCGTTCCTTGTTGGAACATTTATTTACTTGTTGGGATATCATCATATTATCTTGTTATCTTAATGCATCTATATACTTGGTAAAGGGTGAAAGGTTCGGCCTCTTGCCTAGTGTTTTGTTCCACTCTTTCCGCCCTAGTTTCCGTCATATCGGTGTTATGTTCCCGGATTTTGCGTTCCTTACGCGGTTGGGTTATAATGGGAACCCCTTGATAGTTCGCCTTGATTAAAGCTTTTCCAGCAATGCCCAACCTTGGTTTTACCATTTGCCACCTAGCCTATTTTCCCCTGGGTTTCCGGAGCCCGAGGGTCATCTTATTTTAGCCCCCTCGGGCCAGTGCTCCTCTGAGTGTTGGTCGAACCGAGCGATGTCCGGGGCTACCAGGGGCAACTCTGGGCTGGCCTACCCAACGTCTTGCTCATCTGAGTGTTCCCTGAGAATGAGATATGTGCAGCTCCTATCGATATTTGTCGGCACATTCGGGCGGTGTTGGTGGTCTTGTTTTAACCTGTCGAAGTGTCTTGAAGAACCAAGATACCGAGTCTGATCGGAACGTCTTGGGAGGAGGTCTATTCCTTCGTTGACCATGAGAGCTTGTCATGGGCTAAGTTGGGACTCCCCTGCAGGGATTTGAACTTTCGAAAGCCGTGCCCGCGGTTATGGGCAGATGAGAATTTGTTAATGTCCGGTTGTAGATAACTTGAACCTTAAACTTAACTAAAATGAATCAACCAAGTGTGTTACCGTGATGGCCTCTTCGCAGCGGAGTCCGGGAAGTGGACACGGTGTTTGAGTAATGCTTGCGCAGGTTGTTCTCTAGTTTCTCGCTCGCGCTTTGCCTCCTCGTCTCGCTCTCTTTTGTGAATAAGTTAGCCACCATACTTGCTAGTCGCTTGCTGCAGCTCCACATATATTTACCTTGCCTTACCTATAAGCTTAAATAGTCTTGATCGCGAGGGTGCGAGATTGCTGAGTCCCTGTGGCTCATAGATTACTATTACACCAGATGCAGGGCCTAATGATTCCGCTCCAGGAGACGCGTTTGAGCTCAGGTGGGAGTTCGACGAAGACTCTCAACGTTACTATGTTTCTTTCCTTGATGATCAGTAATGGTGCCCAGTTGGGGGTGATTGGGACCGTGTCGCATGTTGGGTTATCTTTTATTTTGGCGCCGTAGTCGGGCCATGAGTGTTTGGATGATGTAATGTTATTTATGTACTTGATTGACGTGGCGAGTGTATGCCAACTATGTTATCTCCCCTTTATGATTTATATTACATGTGATGTTGTGAAGATTGCCTAACTTGTGACATATGCCTTCAATGCGATTATGCCTCTAAGTCGTGCCTCGACACGTGGGAGATATAGTCGCATCGAGGGTGTTACAGAACTCAAGGCTACACGTGAAGATTATGAAGAAGAAAATTGAAGTATTGGTGGAGAAGAATGACGACCTGATCAAGAAGATTGGAATATTTTTGGGAGGCCCTACGCTAGTACATGAAGACGAAGAACCCAAAGAAATTAGCCCGGAAGACTACATCATCATCGACGGCACCGACTCGGAAGCAGATAGTAGCGGTGATGACTATGTTGATGAAGCCGGAGCAGATATCATGGAGTCAACGACCGTAGAATATTTCTAGTAGACCACCTCATTAGTAGTAGTAGTCCACCATGTAAATATAGTAGTCCGAGCACTTTTGCGATAGATAGATCGATTGTATGCCCTTGTTTGATTGATTGAAGTGAATTGTTTGTTTTGCCTCATGTGCATATGGGTAGTGTTTTCTCTTTAGACCCCCTCTATTCTTATATCTCATCTTTTCTAAACCCTCAGATGCCTCTGAGACGTGACCCCGGATTTGCCTTTCCACTGGAGCTCACCCAGTTGATCCAGCAGCAGAACACATTGATGCAGTTGCTAGTCCAGAATCAAAATCAGGGGAACAACAACAACAACCCACCGCCACCACCACCTGTTGACCACTTAGCCCGTTTTCTTAGGCTAAATCCGCTGGTGTTTTCCAGTAGCACCGAGCCGATAGTAGCAGATGATTGGCTCCGCAAGACAGCTAGGGAGTTGACTACAGCAGGATGCACGGATGCGGAGAAGGTGAAGTTTGCCGCACATCAGTTAGAAGGACCCGCAGCATAATGGTGGGAGAATTTCACAGCCACTTTCCCTGTAGACACTGTCACATGGGACCAGTTTCAGCATGCTTTTCGTACTGCACACGTTTCAGCAGGAGCTATGGCCATGAAGAAGCGTGAGTTTCGCAACTTGCGCCAAGGAGGAAGGACAGTTGGCCAGTATGTGGAGGAATTTAGTAAGGTAGCACATTATGCCCCAGATGACGTCGCTACGGATGCAGCTAAGCAGGAGAAGTTTCTAGAAGGATTGAATGATGAGTTGAGCATGCAGTTGATGGTAGCAACCTTCAACAACTACCAGGAGTTGGTAGATCGTGCTCTTATGATTGAAGTGAAGCAGCAGCAAATTGAGAATCGTAAGAGGAAATATGGACAAGGAAAGTACAATTCAGGAGCTCAGCAGAAGCCACGTTTTACCCCTATACCGGGAGGACATTTTCAGCATACCCATGGAGGAGGTAGCTCGCACAATCACAATGGAACCAAGAATGGTAATGGCAATGGAGGAAGCAACGGCCAGGACCGCACCAACCCATCAACCCCAGCCAAGAAGGACCTAGGCCAAGTCACTTGTTTTAAGTGTTCGAAGACAGGACATTATGCAAATGAATGTCCTGAATTGCAAAATGGAAATAGCAATGGAAGTTCTGGGAAGAAGCCGAACCCTTTTAACAGGGGACAGGTGAACCACGTTAGCGTGGAGGAGGTTGAAGCTCAGCCCGATGCAGTAATAGGTAAGTTTTTGGTTAAGTCATTTACTGCACTCGTTCTTTTTGATACTGGTGCATCGCATTCATACATCTCAAGGGGATTTGTGGATAAGTACAACCTACCAACCCAAGCCCTTAGGTCACCCATGTTAGTAACCTCGCCCGGAGCAGAGTATGTGGCTAGTCTATGGTGTGATCGGTTACCATTAAGGATTGGTAACTATGTTTTTCCCTCAGACCTAATAGTATTGGAATCTCAAGGATTGGATGTGATATTAGGCATGGATTGGTTATCCAAGTATGAAGGGAATATAGAATGTGCTAGTAAGTCAATTTTGCTTACTACCCCAGAAGGGAGAAGGATCAAGTATGTATCCCAACATGTGCCAAAGAGGACTCAAGTAAATTGCTTAACATGAGTTGTGCAGGAGGAAGTACCAGTGGTAAGGGATTTCCCTAATGTATTTCCAGAGGAGTTGCCAGGCATGCCACCAGATAGAGATATTGAGTTTTTGATTGAGCTATTGCCAGGCACAGGGCCAATATCAAATAGACCATATAGGATGCCAGCAAAGGATTTGGTGGAAATTAAGAAGTAGATTAAGGAGTTACTAGATAAGGGATATATTCGCCCAAGTTCTTCGCCTTGGGGATCGCCAGTACTTCTAGTGGAGAAGAAGGATGGATCGTTAAGGATGGTTGTTGATTATCGAGGATTGAATGAAGTAACGATCAAGAACAAGTACCCACTACCAATGATCAACGATCTGTTTGATCGATTGCAAGGAGCTAAGGTATTTTCCAAGATCGATTGCGATCAGGATACCACTAGTTGAAGATTCGAGAACAGGATATTCCTAAGACAGCTTTTACCACCAGGTATGGGTTGTATGAGTATACCGTTATGTCATTTGGTCTGACTAACGCACCTGCCTATTTTATGAACATGATGAACAAAGTGTTTATGGAGTTTTTGGATAAGTTCGTCGTAGTGTTCATTGATGATATCCTGGTTTATTCGAAGAATGAAGAGGAACATAAGGAGCATTTGCGTTTGGTACTTGGAAAGCATAGAGAACATCAATTATATGCCAAGTTCAGCAAATGTGAGTTTTGGTTGAAGGAAGTAGGATTCCTCGGACACGTTATATCTGGAGAAGGTATAGCAGTAGATCCCGCTAAAGTTGAAACCGTGACCAAGTGGGAAGCCCCAACAACAGTTGGAGAGATCCGGAGTTTTCTTGGACTCGCAGGATACTACCGGAGATTTATTGAGAATTTCTCAAAGATTGCGAAGCCTATGACTGAGTTGTTGAAGAAGGATACCAAGTTCATATGGATAGAGGAATGTGAGGCTAGTTTCCAGGAGTTGAAGAAACGCTTAGTTACCTCACCAGTATTGATCTTGCCAGACCAGACCAAGGATTATGAGGTGCATTGCGACGCTTCACGTCGAGGACTTGGAGCAGTGCTTATGCAGGAAGGGAGAGTTGTTTCATATGCCTCAAGACAACTGAAGCCTCATGAGTTGACTTATACCATGCATGATTTGGAGTTAGCAGCCGTAGTGCATGCATTGAAAACATGGAGACGTTTTCTGATTGGAAATCATTGTGAGGTGTACACGGATCATAAGAGTTTGAAGTACATTTTCACACAGAAGGAGTTGAATCTCAGACAAAGGAGATGGTTGGAGCTTATCAAGGATTATGATATGAAATTGCATTATCATCCCGGAAAGGCTAATGTAGTGGCTGATGCATTAAGCCATAAGAGCCATGTCAATACATTAATGATGGGAGAAATACCCACGGAGTTAGCAGAAAATCTTCGAGAGTTATGTTTGGAAATAGTTCCGAGAGGCTATGTAGCAGCACTGGAGATTCAGTCTACATTGATGGATAAAATCAGAGAAGCTCAAAGGACTGACAAGGAGATCGCTTCTATTAAGGATAAACTTAGCAAAGGAAAAGCTAAAGGATTTCGTGAGGATGAGCACGACACCCTATGGTTTGAAGACCGAGTTTACGTGCCCAATGACCCGGAGATCAGGAAGTTGATACTGCAAGAGGCACACGACTCACCGTATTCAATTCACCCAGGAAATACCAAGATGTATTTGGATTTGAAGGATATTTTCTGGTGGACCGGAATGAAGAAGGATATTGCGGAGTATGTAGCAGTTTGTGATGTATGCCAGAGAGTAAAGGCAGAGCATCAGAAGCCAGCAGGATTGTTACAACCATTGCCGATACCCGAATGGAAGTGGGATAAGTTAGGCATGGATTTTATCACAGGATTGCCCAGGACTCGTTCAGGCTATGACTCGATTTGGGTTGTAGTTGATCAATTGACGAAAGTAGCTCATCTCATCCCAGTAAAGACCACTTATACCAGTGCTAAGTTGGCAAACATATACATGACCAGAATAGTATGTCTGCATGGAGTTCCGAGGAGTATCGTATCAGATAGAGGAACCCAGTTTACCTCAAAGTTCTGGAAGCAGTTGCACGAAACTTTGGGTACCAGGCTAGAATTTAGTACAACTTTTCATCCACAGACAGATGGACAGACCGAGAGAGTCAATTAGATTTTGGAGGATATGCTGAGAGCTTGTGCGCTAGATTATGGATCTAGTTGGGACGATAATTTGCCATATGCAGAGTTCTCTTACAACAACAGTTACCAAACCAGTTTGAAGATGGCCCCTTTCGAAGCTTTGTACGGAAGGAGGTGCAGGACACCGCTGTCATGGGACGAAGTTGGAGACCGCCAGTTGTTTGGACCTGACTTGATTAAAGAGTCTGAACAGAAGGTGAAGTTGATCTGCGATAGGCTCAAGGTAGCCCAGTCTAGACAGAGGAGTTATGCGGATTCTAAACGCAAGGAGACAGTTTACGAAGTTGGAGATAGAGCTTATCTTCGAGTATCACCACTTCGGGGAACAAAGCATTTTGGAGTAAAAGGGAAGTTAGCACCACGATTTGTAGGACCCTATCGAGTTTTGGAGCGTATGGGAGAAGTAGCCTACAAGTTGGAATTGCCCGAAGGATTGTCAGGAGTACATGATGTGTTCCACGTTTCTCAGTTAAATAAATGTCACGCGGAGATGGCTGACATGCCGTTGAGAGATATAGTGCCTTTGGAAACTATTCAGTTGGATAACGATTTGACCTACGAGGAGAAACCAATTAAGATTCTCGAGTTTGCCAGCCGAGTTACTCGTAGCAAGGTTATCAAGTTTTGCAAGGTTCAGTGGAGTAATCACACGGACGATGAAGCCACCTGGGAGCGAGAGGAAGATTTGCTCAAAGACCACCCTCACCTATTTTCTAGCCAACCCGAATCTCGAGGGCGAGATTCATCTTAAGGGGGGTAGGTTTGTAACATCCCAAATTTTCAATTTGGAATGTTATACATTAGATCATCACTGCATATCATATTTTATTTTGCAATTTGGTTGATCCTAGAAATTCTACGCAACTCAATGACCCACGGATAGAGTTGGGGATTTCGTTATTTTCATATTTGAGTTTTCTCAAATTTTGAGAATAGGATCATTTGATTTTAATTATTTTATCGTCAATTATTTCTATTACAAAAATTTGAGAGAGGGAATAAAATGACTTTCCCAAAATAGTGAAATATTGAGGATTTAATAATAAAATCAAATAAGATTTTATTTTGGAGTTTTATTTGAATTTAGGAAAAAAAGTGCGTTTTTCAAAATTGCATTTAGGTCACAAATAAATGTTCACCTTGTGTGGCTTGATTTTAGAAGCCCGTGAAAATTTATTTCGGAATTTTTGGAGTCCGTTTACTTTTTCTTTTTATTTTTCTTCCAAGCGGAATAATTAAAAAAACGAACCGACTTAACGGGCTGTGTCCGACCTGGACACCGACCGGGAGGCCTTTATAAGCCGAGGCCCGGCCCCGGGGGAAACCCTAAAGCGCCCTAAGCTGCCGCCGCCCTAAGAAGCCGCTGCCGCCGCCGACGTCCGCCGCCGCCGTCGCCGGATCTCGCCGCCGAGGTTCGTCGCACCTCGTTTTCCATGCCGAAAAAATCAGTGTTCGTTGTTTTTCTTTTTCTCGGATTAAATCCGCGATTTTTCTGATCGCGATTCCTGATCCAATTTTCGTTTTAGTTTAACTTTTTGCTCGTTTATCAGAATCAGGCAATTCAAGCGCCTAGGGATTCGTCGCAAACCCCTCTATCCGTTTAACCAACTTAAACAAGTTTTTGCTACTGTAAAATTTGCCCTAGATCCATATTACTAGAAACGAAGTTGTTTTCTTTTGCCGTTTGACTTTCATTGCTTCGTTCGATTTGATTTCTTTTTGCCAACCGGAGTTCTTAAGTTGAACCTTCTGGTTAGATCTCTTATTTGAGTTTTACCTGTGCATTAGATGAGTACTTATTGTATGCTTGTTTGTTTGTCTGCGATAGAATACCCGGAGTGCACCGTCTGTTACTTCAAATCGTTAGGTTTCGCGGATCATCAACAAGGCAAGTAACACTTTGATCATACCTTTTCTACTACCCAGTTTTATTGCATTAGACCAATCCTCACACATTGCATGATTAGAATCTAATTAAATTGTGGAATGTGAAGTAGATGAGGTAGTACCTATTACCTATTATTATCAAACCGTTGGGAGTTACTTCTACGTTTGCTTATTATGCCATGCTATGCTAGTAGACGTGGGTTGGGTGAGTGATATCCATGACAGATGTGAGTTTGTTAATTAATGGTTTATCTAAGGTGGCAACTTAAACACACATCTGGGTGGATTGAGGCACCTGGGTATTCCAGGACTTGCCTGTTTTCTTTTGGACCGCCACCCAGGCTCAAAGGGATCTTGAGACTATTCATACTAGAAACTTCCGTGTGCAGCCACAAGCTATTATGGGCTCTAGCATAGTTGACTAAGTTGTGCGAACTCTTACAGTGGTAGACTAGCAGATGTAGGGGATGTAGGTGGTACGGTCTACCCGATCGTAAGGTGCTAGCGCTTCTGAAAGACTATGTCTCGGTCATCCGTCTTCTCAAACACCATGTAGTGCGAGAAACCAAACGGAGGCGATCGAGTCTTGTGGGGAAAAGTGCGCAAACCTCTGCAGAGTGTAATAAACTAATCATGGTTAGCCGTGTCCCCGGTTATGGACATCTTGAGTATCTAGTACCTGGATTTTCATGTGAATCTCAACATGTTACTCTAAAATTAATTTTGTTGGGTTATGTTTAATGATGATGCTTAATTGGGATTGAGAATGTTGTCAACCATTCTCAATGTTTAACAACCACCATGATAGTAATTAAATCTATTCCTTTGAAGTAGGGAAAAATTGGCTTTACGCAAAACTGTAACCATAGAGCTTTCCACCAGCCAAATATGCATATAGTATAGCTGTTTCATTCCATTACTCTCTACGTGTTACATTGCCAGCATATTCCATGTGCTGACCCGTTTTTGGGTTGCAACATTAATGTTGCAGACTTTCCAGACGATGATTAAGGAGTTTTTAGGTCGTGGTTCTATACTCAGTGATGTCGTTGGAGTTGATGGACTCACTTATCTTCCAAGCCTTCCGCTGTTATCGTTATTAGATGGCCTTAAGCCATATTTATTGTAATAAGTTCTCTTTTGAGACACTTGATGTAATAAGTGTGTGATTGCTACTCTGCTATAAATCCTCCGAGTATTGTGTGGTGTCAGCATTACTGATCCAGGGATGACACCAGAGCACAGAGATCAGACTGTTTGAGGTCTGGTCGCTACACTTGGTATTCCCGAGGACGATAGTATGTCGATTATCCTTGGTAGACCCTTCCTGAATACTGCAGGGGCTGTTATTGATTGCAACAATGGCAATGTCACTTTTCATGTTAATGGTAATGAGCATACGGTACACTTTCCGAGGAAACAACCTCAAGTCCACAGTATCAATTCTATTGGAAAATTTTCAACGATAACTATTGGAGATTTTGAATTCCCTCTTCCTACTGTCAAGAAGAAATATGATATTCTTATTGTTGGAGACATGCATATCCCCATTGAGGTAACCTAGTGTTATTCGAAAATTCTCCAGTTTCATGTTATTCGGAAAGAGTTTGTTAACAAGACTTGATCAACCTTGTTAGTGGATTCATTTTGATGAGCATGAGATGGATGAAGTTAGAAATCACAACTCTCTATACCCTTGTTTTACTTTTGGTTATTTAGATTAAATAAAGCAAAATAGTTTTTTGTCTGTTTTCTAAATTATCCTTGCAATAAAAAATACCCCGAAAATAAAAGTTCTCCAAATGTCCTGAAAATAATATATGATTTTTTGTAGAATTTTTAAGAATTACTGGCACTGAGAACACACCAGGGGGCCCCACCACTTGGCCACGAGGGTGCAGGGCGCCCCCACTGGGCCGCGCCCCCTGCCTCGTGGACCCCATGTGGACCCCCTCCACTTATTCTAGCACCCACTCACTTCGTCTTCCTCTAGAAAAATCCTCCCATAGCTCAAACCCGAGTTCTAGCTCATCTTGCCGCCATTTTCGATTTCCTTGCTCAAAGCTCCATTCACAAAACTGCTTTGGGGGATTGTTCTTCGGTATGTGACTCCTCTGATGGTCCAATTAGTTTTTGTTCTAGTGCTTTATTTATTGTAAATTTTTGCTGCTTAGGTGACCCTGTTCTTGAGCTTGTATGTCAAATTTATGTGGTCAAAAGTAGTTTTAATGCATGATATAGCCTCTAGGCACTTGTAGGAGCAGTTGCTATCAATCTTGTTGAGTTTGGTTCACATTTTGAGTCACGGAAAATTTCAAAAAAAAATCAGAGAAATAAAATATTTAGGAAAATGTACCAAGGTGGTTCCTCAAGGAAACAAGGACCAAGGCTCGCGATACGTGAGCCTGACGATGAACCACCAAGGGAAGCTCAAGTGCGGCCTTGTGAATGGCCGTCAGAGGAGTTTATGGTCCAGCACGCATCAAGGATGAATTTGACATGTATATGCGTAATGCTGACCTTGAGGACTTCGTGTCAGATAAGTGCCGGCAGTACCACTATCTATCTGATTCCTCTGTGAGGAGGTTTAAATTTACATCATCACGCAATTCTCACACCGTTTTATTTGATCTTTATGATGAATCATATACCATGGACTTAGAAGATTTTAATACTGCTTGTAAACTCCCGCACTGGGGCAATGTTAGTGAACCTCGCAAATCTGGATATAAAGACTTTCTTGCTAGTATCACTGTGGGGGAATCTAGGGAAATCACACAATCTATGATAGGGAGCATTCATTTCCCTTCCATACATTTTTTGCTCTCTTCATTGGTAGATGCATTAATGGTAAGGATGAGGCTTGTCACATGTGCGTTTCAGATCTAAGGGTCCTCAAAAGCGCGGTATTAGGTGATAAACAATATAACTTGGGGGCCATTGTTGCACAAAGGTTGGATCATAACGGTATAAGTGGAGATTTGTTTGGTGGAATTTATGCAACTCGTGTAGCTAATTATCTTAATGTGCCTATACATGGAAATGATATAGAGCTACCTCCTGCTTACCTAGATTATAATGCTATGATTCGCCATCAGTTTCTTGAAAAGGAACGAACAGTTCCTCCAGTATCGACTAATTTTCGACAGACAACACACTGTCCATGTTGCCCTCCCTACTCCTACTTTCTTTAACTTTCAGGCAAAAAGGAGATATGTAATAACCAGGGAGGAGGCGAACAAGTACGAGAGGAGTACGGAGGCAGCTCTCCTCCAAGCTGTAGCTTTAGAAGTAGTAGCTGCTGCATCTCAGTACGACCCTAGCTACAACTTTGGATATCCACCAGGCCAGCAGTGTCCATAGACCAACTTAGGCCAAAAGCCTAAGCTTGGGGGAGTACGTATTTCTCACTGACATTACATTCATGTTCACACACTCATGCCAGTTGTCGGTGATCATACTTTTTCATTGTACTATCCATGGTAGTTTATTTTCTTTTCTAAGCCTTCTTCTTGTGTGTTTCAAAAACCTTAAGAAAAACTAAAAAAAATAGTTGTAACTTTTAGCTAGTTTACTTTCCATGCTTGTAGTACTAGTAATTAAAAGAAAACCCAAAAAGATTTCTTGTTCTTCTTTTGCTTGTTGGGAGCTTTCCCGTGTAAATAGTTTTATTTCTTTTCTTGGTCTTTGGGGGTCGAGAGGAGAAGACCATGATGAAAATGTTGAGTGGCTCTTATATGCATTATTGTTAATTTAACCAAGTGCCCATGTTACCTTGTCTTCTCCCTTGTATTAAATGCTTGTAGATTCCAGCTTAGTCCAATGCACGTGCACTATTATTATTGTCCACACCGTTCGGTCATGCAAGTGAAAGGCAATAATGACGATATATGATGGACTGATTATGATGAGAGAAGCTGGTATGAACTCGACCTATCTTGTTTTTGTAAATATTATTAGTTCATCATTCCTAATTCAGCCTATTATGAATGAAACGTGTTTGTAATGACAATTAGAGATTATAGTTGCTCATGCCATGCTTAATTAGCTAGGAGTTTATAATGGTTTACCTTGTGTGCCAACATGCTATTAAGATGGTTATGATGTGGTATGATAGGGTGGTATCCTCCTTTGAACGATTCGAGTGGCTTGACTTGGCGCATGTTCACGCATGTAGTTGAAACAAAATCAACATAGCCTCCACGATATTTAAGTTCATGGTGATTTATATCCTACTCATGCTTGCACTCATTGTTGATTAATATTAATGCATGTTCATGACTGTTGTCGCTCTCTAGTTGGTTGCTTCCCAGTCTCTTTCTAGCCTTCACTTGTACTAAGTGGGAATACTGCTTGTGCATCCACTTCCATAAACCCCAAAGTTATTCCATATGAGTCCACCATACCTTCCTATATGCAATATCTATCTGTCGTTCCAAGTAAATTTGTATGTGCCAAACTCTAAACCTTCAAATTAAATTCTGTTGTGTATGCTCGAATAGCTCATGTATCAACTAGGCATGTCTATATCTTCCATGCTAGGTGGGTTATTCTCAAGATGAGTGGACTCCGCTCATAATTCATGAGAAAATGGCTGGTAACCGGGATGCCCAGTCCCATGCTCAAATCAAAATAATTGCAAATAGAACTCCCCCGGGATTGTTGTTAGTTGGAGGCACCCGTTGTTTCAGACAAGCCATGGATTGATGTTTGATGGTGGTAGGGGAGTATAAACTTTACCATTTTGTTTGGGAACCGCCTATGATGTGTGTAGCATGGAAGATATCAAGATCTCTTGGTTGTTATGTTGATAATGAAAGTATACCACTCAAAAAATTATTTACATTTGTTTCAAAACTTGAGCTCTGTCACCTCTACAAATCCCTGCTTCCCTCTGCGAAGGGCCTATCTATCTACTTTTATGTTGAGTCATCATCCTCTTATTAAAAAGCACCAGTTGGAGAGCACCGCTGTCATTCGCATGAATTGCTATTAATTTACATTGAGTATGACAGTGACTGGATCTCTTTTACCATGAATTACAATGTCTGGTCAGTCCTTGATCTTCAGGGGTGCTCTGCATTTATGTTTTGCGGTCTCAGAAATGGCTAGCGAGATACCATCTTGTTACATGATATTATGATTGTTTTGAGAAAGTGTTGTCATCCGAGATTTATTATTATTGCTTGCTAGTTGATTATGCCATTTATATGAGTAACATGAGACCTAAATGTTATTGTGAATATGGTTAGTTCATAATCTTTGCTGAAAACTTGAATGCTGGCTTTACATATTTGCAACAACAAGATCAAACAGAGTTTGTAAAAGTTTTTCTTTATCACTTTCAGTTTGTCAACTGAATTGCTTGAGGACAAGCAAAGGTTTAAGCTTGGGGGAGTTGATACGTCTCCAATGTATCTACTTTTCCAAACACTTTTGACCTTGTTTTGGACTCTAACATGCATGATTTGAATGGAACTAACCCGGACTGACGCTGTTTTTAGCAGAATTGCCATGGTGTTATTTTTGTGCAGAAATAAAAGTTCTCAGAATGATATGAAAATTCACGGAGACATGTTTTGGAATTTATAAAAAATACCGGCGAAAGAATTAGCGTAAGGGGGCCCACACCCTGTCCACGAGGGTGCGGGGCGCCCCCCTGGGGCGCACCCGCTGCCTCGTGGGCCCCCTGAGGCTCCACCGACATCAACTCCAACTCTATATATTCACGTTCGGGGAGAAAAAACAAAGAGAAGGATGCACCACGTTTTACGATACAAAGCCGCCGCCAAGCCCTAATCTTCATCAGGAGGGATGATCTGGAGTCAGTTCGGGGCTCCGGAGAGGGGAATCTGTCGCCATCGTCATCAACAACCTTCCCCCACCACCAATTTCATGATGCTCACCGCTGTGCGTGAGTAATCCCATTGTAGGCTTGTTGGACGGTGATGGGTTGATGAGATTTACCATGTAGTCGAGTTAGTTTTGTTAGGTTTTGATCCCTAGTATCCATTATGTTTTAAGATTGATGTTGCTATGACTTTGCTATACTTAATGCTTGTCACTAGGGCCCGAGTGCCATGATTTCAGATCTGAACCTATTATGTTTTCATGAATATATGTGAGTTCTTGATCCTATCTTGCAAGTCAATAGTCACCTACTATGTGTTATGATCCGGTAACCCCGAAGTGTCAATAATCGGGACCACTCCCGATGATGACCGTAGTTTGAGGAGTTCATGTATTCACTAAGTGTTAATGCTTTGGTCCGGTACTCTATTAAATGAGGCCTTAATATCCCTTAGTTTCCAATAGGACCCCGCTGCCACGGGAGGGTAGGACAAAAGATGTCATGCAAGTTCTTTTCCATAAGCACGTATGACTATATTCGGAATACATGCCTACATTACATTGATTAACTAGAGCTAGTTCTATGTCACCCTATGTTATAACTATTGCGTGAGGAATCGCATCCGACATAATTATCCATCATTGATCCATTGCCTACGAGCTATTCACATATTGATCTTTGCTTAGTTACTTTTCCGTTGCCACTGCTATGATTGCTACAAAAACTACTATTGTTACTTTTGCCATCGTTACCGTTAATTCCATACTACTTTGCTAATAAATACTTTGCTGCACATATTAAGTCTTTCAGGCGTGGTTGAATTGACAACTCAACTGCTAATACTTGAGAATATTCTTTGGCTCCCCTTGTGTCAAATCAATAAATTTGGGTTGAATACTCTACCCTTGAAAACTGCTGCGATCCCCTATACTTGTGGATCATCACTTTACCTCTCGACTATTTCGAGACTCCTCGTCATGTCCGTGATCTCATCCGGGACTCCGAACAAACTTCGGTCACCAAAACACATAACTCATAATACAAATCATGATCGAACATTAAGCGTGCGGACCCTACAGGTTCGAGAACTATGTAGACATGACCGAGACACATCTCCGGTCAATAACCAATAGCGAAACCTGGATGCTCATATTGGTTCCTACATATTCTACGAAGATCTTTATCGGTCAAACTGTAATGACAACATACATAATTCCCTTTGTCATCAGTATGTTACTTACCCGAGACTCGATCATCGGTATCCTCATACCTAGTTCAATCTCGTTACCGGCAAGTCTGTTTACTTGTTCCATAATGCATCATCCCGTAACTAACTCATTAGTAAAATTGCTTGCAAGGCTTATAGTGATGTGTATTACCAAGAGGTCCCAGAGATACCTCTCCGATACACGGGGTGACAAATCCTAATCTTTAACTATGCCAACCCAACAAACATCTTCAGAGACACATGTAGAGCATCTTTATAATCACCCAGTTACGTTGTGACGTTTGATAGAACACAAGGTGTTCCTTGATACGTCTCCAACGTATCTATAATTTTTTTATTGTTCCATGCTATTATATTATCTATTTTGGATGTTTAATGGGCTTTAATATGCACTTTTATATTATTTTTGGGACTAACCTATTAACCGGAGGCCTAGTGTCAGTTTCTGTTTTTTTGCCTATTTTAATGTTTCACAGAAAAGGAATATCAAACAGAATCCAAATGGAACGAAACCTTCACGAGGATCTTTCTTGGAACAAACGCAAACTAGGAGACTTGGAGTAGACGTCTGGAACTCCGCGAAGCTTCCACGAGGCAGGGGGCGCGCCCAGGGGGGTAGGCACACCCCCACCCTCGTGGGCCCCACGGAGCTCCACCGACATACTTCTTTCGCCTATATATATACTCTTATACCCTAAAAACATCCAGGAGAGCCATGAAACCAATTTTCCACCGCCGCAACCTTCTGTACCTGTGAGATCCCATCTGGGGACCTTTTCCGGCGATCTGCCGAAGGGGGAATCGATCAAGAAGGGCTTCTACATCAACACCATAGCCTCTCCGATGATGTGTGAGTAGTTTACCACAGACCTTCGGGTCCATAGTTATTAGCTAGATGGCTTCTCTTCTCTCTTTGATTCTCAATACAAAGTTCTCCTCGATGTTCTTGGAGATCTATTCGATGTAATATTCGTTTGTGGTGTGTTTGCCGAGATCCGATGAATTGTGGATTTATGATCAAGTTTATCTATGAAAAATATTTGGTTCTTCTCTGAATTCTTATATGCATGATTTGATATCTTTGCAAGTCTCTTCGAATTATCGGTTTAGTTTGGCCTACTAGATTGATCTTTCTTGCAATGGGAGAAGCACTTAGCTTTGGGTTCAATCTTGCGGTGTCCTTTCCCAGTGACAGTAGGGGCAGCAAGGCATGTATTGTATTGTTGCCATCGAGGATAAAAAGATGGGGTTTATATCATATTTCTTGAGTTTATCCTTCTACATCATGTCATCTTGCCTAAAGCATTACTCTGTTCTTACGAACTTAATACTCTAGATGATGTTGAATAGTGGTCGATGTGTGGAGTAATAGTAGTAGATGAAGCTGTGTGGAGTAATAGTAGTAGATGCATCTTCGTTTCGGTCTACTTAACACAGACATGATGCCTATATTCATAATCATTGCCTAGATATTCTCATAACTATGTGCTTTTCTATCAATTGCTCGACAGTAATTTGTTCACCCACCATAATACATGCTATCATGAGAGAAGCCACTAGTGAAACCTATTGCCCCCGGGTCTATTTCATATCTTATAAGTTTCCGATCTACAATTCTAGTTTACTATTTATTTTGTTTTGCAATCTTTACTTTTCAATCTATACAACAAAAATACCAAAATATTTATCTTATTATCTTTATCAGATCTCACTTTTGCAAGTGGACGTGAAGGGATTGACAACCCCTTTATCGCATTGGTTGCAAGGTTCTTGATTGTTTGTGCAGGTACTAGGTGACTTGCGTGTTATCTCCTACTGGATTGATACCTTGGTTCTCAAAAACTAAGGGAAATACTTATGCCACTTTGCTGCATCACCCTTTCCTCTTCAAGGGAAAACCAATGCATGCTCAAGAGGTAGCAAGAAGGATTTCTGGCGCCGTTGCCGGGGAGATCTACGCGCAAGTCAAGACATACCAAGTACCCATCACAAACTCTTCTCCCTCGCATTACATTATTTGCCATTTGCCTCTCGTTTTCCTCTCCCCCACTTCACCTTTGCCATTTTATTCGCCTCTTTCTCCTTCGCCTTCTCTCATTGTCCTCTTGTTTTCTTAAAGCTTGTCTTTCCCTTACTATGGCCGAACCAAAAGGGGCTAAGGGTTTCCTGGGTTTTACCTTGGATAACCCCTCTATCATTTCTAAGCTCATAAATAATGATGCTATGGAAAGACCCACGGGGGTTATCAATGAGAGTCTAAATAATTTTGATGAAGATGACCCCAGAATTTTTCATTATTTTCTTGATGAATCTTTGAAAGATGCTTGGGATAGGCTGTTAAGGATCCGAGCCAGCTATGTACCCCAATATCAAATTGAGATATACTTAAAAAGCTTTTATGTTGGCTTACCCTCTTCTTTCAAGCAAGTTTTAGATTCTATTTTTGAAGAAGTTTTTCTTGAGGGGATGCCATCGATACATACGAAAAGATGAAAGCTATATTTGGGCACCCCATGAGTGAGAAAGTTGAGTCCACCTCTCTTTTGTGTTTTTATCAGAATGAAATTATCAAAGAGATGAAGGCTAGCTTAGATGCAAATTTTCATAGCGTGCTTAATCTTTCTTCTACCATTAATGGCCACGTGCTTTCGCAAAATAGAAAGATAAATGCTTTAGATAAGAAAGTCTCTCTTTATCACCAAAAGGGAAAATATGACAATACTTAGATCTATTCTTGCTTTTATGCCTAGCTAGGGGCGTTAAACGATAGCGCTTGTTGGGAGGAAACCCAATTTTATTTTTGTTCATTGCTTTTTGTTCCTGTTTAGTAATAAAAAAAACATCTATCCTCTGTTATGATTGTGTTTTTTATGTTTTAATTAGTGTTTGTGCCAAGTAAAGCCTTTAGGATCTTCTTGGGTGATTGTTGTTTGATCTTGCTGATAAAAACAGAAAGTATGCGCTCACGAGAATAATTTTAATTTTTTACCAGAGAGTGATAAAATATTAAGTCCAACTTAAGTAGATCATTATACAAATTTTCATGGTCATCCTAATTTTTCAGAATTTTTGGAGTTACAGAAGTATTTGAAACCTCCAGATTGCTACAGACTGTTCTTTTTTTTGACAGATTCTGTTTTTCGTGTGTTGTTTGCTTATTTTGATGAATCTATGGCTAGTATCGGGGGGTATGAACCATAGATAAGTTGGAATACAGTAGGTTTAACACCAATATAAATAAAGAATGAGTTCACTACATTACCTTAAAGTGGTGGTTTGTTTTCTTATACTAATGGAGCTCATGAGATTTTCTGTTGAGTTTTGTGTTGTGAAGTTTTCATGTTTTTGGGTAAAGTTTTGATGGATTTGGAACAAGGAGTGGCAAGAGCCTAAGCTTGGGTATGCCCATGGCACCCCAAGGTAAAATTCAAGGACAACCAAAAGCCGAAGCTTGGGGATGCCCCGGAAGACATCCCCTGTTTCGTCTTCATCTATCGGTAACTTTACTTGAGGCTATATTTTTATTCACCACATGATATGTGTTTTGCTTGGAGCGTCTTGTATGATTTGAGTCTTTGCCTTTTAGTTTAACGCAAGCATCCTTGCTGTACACACCTTTTGGGAGAGAAACACATGAATCGGAATTTATTAGAATACTCTATGTGCTTCACTTATATCTTTTGAGCTAGATAATTTTGCTCTAGTGCTTCACTTATATCTTTTTAGAGCACGGTGGTGGTTTTATTTTATAGAAATTATTGATCTCTCATGCTTCACTTATATTATTTTGGGTCTTTTAGAACAGCATGGTAATTTTCTTTGGCTATGAAATTAGTCCTAATATGATGGGCATCCAAGATAAGTATAATAAAAAATTTCATATAGAGTGCATTGAATAGTTTGATACTTGATAATTGTTTTGAGATATAAAGATGGTGATATTAGAGTCGTGCTAGTTGAGTAATTGTGAAATTGAGAAATACTTGTGTTAAGATTGGCAAGTCCCGTAGCATGCACGTATGGTAACCGTTGTGTGACAAATTTGAAGCATGAGGTATTCTTTGAGTGCCTTCCTTATGAGTGGCGGTCAAGAACGAGCGATGGTCTTTTCCTACCAATATATCCCTCTAGGATCATGCGCGTAGTGCTTAGTTTTGATGACTTGTAGATTTTTGCAATAAGTATGTGAGTTCTTTATGACTATTGTTTAGTTCATGGATTATATGCACTCTCACCCTTCCACCATTGCTAGCCTCTCTTGTGCCGAGCAACTTTCGCCGGTACCATAAACCCATCATTTGCCTTCCTCAAAAAAGCCACCATACCTACCTATTATGGCATTTCCATAGCCATTCTGAGATATATTGCCATGCAACTTTCCACCGTTTCGTTTATTGTGACATGCTTCATCATAGTCACATTGCTTTGCATGATCATGTAGTTGACATCGTATTTGTGTCTAAGCCACCGCTCATAATTTTTTATACATGTCACTCTTGATTCATTGCACATCCCGGTACACCGGCGGAGGCATTCACATAGAGTCATATTTTGTTCTAAGTATCGAGTTGTAATTCTTGAGTTGTAAGTAAATAAAAGTGTGATGATCTTCATTATTAGAGCATTGTCCCATGTGAGGAAAGGATGATGGAGACTATGATTCCCCCACAAGTCGGGATGAGACTCCGGACGAAAAAAGAGAAAAAAAAAGAAGAAGAAAAAAGAGGCCATAAAAAAAGAGAAGGCCCAAACAAAAAAAAAGAGAAAAAAATAAATGAGAGAAAAAGAGAGAAGGGGCAATGTTACTATCCTTTTTCCACACTTGTGCTTCAAAGTAGCACCATGATCTTCATGATAGAGAGTCTTCTTTGTTGTCACTTTCATATACTAGTGGGAATTTTTCATTATAGAACTTGGCTTGTATATTCCAATGATGGCTTCCTCAAATTGCCCTAGGTCTTCGTGAGCAAGCAAGTTGGATGCACACCCACCTAGTTTCTCTTGTTGAGCTTTCATACACTTATAGCTCTAGCGCATCCGTTGCATGGCAATCCCTACTCACTCACATTGATATCTATCGATGGGCATCTCCATAGCCCATTGATAGGCCTAGTTGATGTGAGACATCTTCCTCCCTTTTGTCTTCTCCACAACCACCATTCGATTCCACCTGTAGTGTTGTGTCCATGGCTCGCGCTCATATATTGCGTAAAAGTTGAAAAAGATTGAAAAGGCTAAGTTTGAAATAATTGCTTGGCTTGTCATCGGGGTTGTGCATGATGGCAGCATTTTGTGTGATGGAGATGAAGCATGGCCATATTGTATGATTTTGTAGGGATGAGCTTTCTTTGGCTATGTTATTTTGATAAGACATAATTGTGTGGTTAGTATGCTTGAAGTATTATTATTTTTATCTCAATACTAAACTTTTGTCTTGAATCTTAGATCTGAACATTCATGCCACAATAAAGGAAATTACATTCAAAATTATGTTAGGAAGCATTCCACATCAAAAATTCTGTTTTTATCATTTACCTACTCGAGGGCGAGCAGGAATTAAGCTTGGGGATGCTGATACGTCTCCAAAGTATCTATACTTTTTTTATTGTTCCATGCTATTATATTATCTGTTTTGGATGTTTAATGGGCTTTAATATGCACTTTTATATTATTTTTGGGACTAACCTATTAACTGGAGGCCCAGTGCGAGTTTCTGTTTTCTGCCTATTTTAGTGTTTCGCAGAAAAGGAATATCAAACGGAACGAAACCTTCGTGAGGATCTTTCTTGGAACAAACGCAAACCAGGAGACTTGGAGTAGACGTCTGGAACTCCATGAAGCTTCCACAAGGCAAGGGGCGCACCTAGGGGGGTAGGCGCGCCCCCACCCTCGTGGGCCCCACGGAGCTCCATTGACGTACTTCTTTCTCCTATATATACTCTTATACCCTAAAAACATCCAGGAGAGCCACGAAACCACTTTTCCACCGCCGCAACCTTCTATACCTGTGAGATCCCATCTGGGGACCTTTTCTGGCGATCTGCCGGAGGGGGAATCGATCACGGAGGGCTTCTACATCAACACCATAGCCTCTCCTATGATGTGTGAGTAGTTTACCACAGACCTTCGGGTCCATAGTTATTAGCTAGATGGCTTCTTCTCTCTCTTTGGTTCTCAATACAAAGTTCTCCTTGATGTTCTTGGAGATCTATTCGATGTAATATTTTTTTGCGATGTGTTTGGCGAGATCCAATGAATTGTGGATTTATGATCAAGTTTATCTATGAACAATATTTGGTTCTTCTCTGAATTCTTATATGCATGATTTGATATCTTTGCAAGTCTCTTCGAATTATCGGTTTAGTTTGGCCTACTAGATTGATCTTTCTTGCAATGGGAGAAGTGCTCAGCTTTGGGTTCAACCTTGTGGTGTCCTTTCCCAGTGACAGTAGGGGCAGCAAGGCACGTATTGTATTGTTGCCACCGAGGATAAAAAGATGGGGTTTATATCATATTGCTTGAGTTTACCCCTCTACATCATGTCATCTTGCCTAAAGCATTACTCTATTCTTATGAACTTAATACTCTAGATGCATGCTAGATAGCAGTCGATGTGTGGAGTAATAGTAGTAGATGCAGAATCGTTTCGGTCTACTTAGCACGGACGTGATGCCTATATTCATAATCATTGCCTAGATATTCTCATAACTATGCGCTTTTCTATCAATTGCTCGGCAGTAATTTGTTCACCCACCATAATACATGCTATCATGAGAGAAGCCACTAGTGAAAGCTATGGCCCCGGGTCTATTTCATATCATATAAGTTTCCGATCTATAATTCTAGTTTACTATTTATTTTATTTTGCAATCTTTACTTTTCAATCTATACAACAAAAATACCAAAAATATTTATCTTATTATCTTTATTAGATCTCACTTTTGCAAGTGGTCGTGAAGGGATTGACAACCCTTTTATCACGTTGGTTGCAAGGTTCTTGATTGTTTGTGTAGGTACTAGGTGACTTGTGTGTTATCTCCTACTAGATTGATACCTTGATTCTCAAAAACTGAGGGAAATACTTATGCTACTTTGCTGCATCACCCTTTCCTCTTAAAGGGAAAACCAACGCATGCTCAAGCACTACTAGGGAAAAGCTTATAGGCAGACGCTTACTAGTAGCGAGGGTTTATAACCGTCGCTACTGCTACTTACTAGTAGCGCGGGTTTTTTACCCCTCGCTACTACTAAGTTGATACTAGTAGCACGGTTTTTTAACTGCGCTACTACTAAACGGTCTCTACCGTGCCCTCCCGGAACATGCCATAGTAGTAGCAAGGGGTACAAACCCGCGCTACTACTCAGTTGATAGTAGTAGCGCGGTTTTATACCCCTCGCTACTACTAAGTACGGGTAGGTGAAATCCCCATATCCTCGGTCGAATCTCTCCTCTCTCCATCACTTTCCCCCTCTCTCACTTTCATCATCTCTCCCTCATACTCTAGCGGTGGCCGCCACTGGTACACTCTGCTTTCTTCCCCCTCCCTCTCCGAGATCCCTCTGGTGGGCGGTCACCGGAGCTCCTCGCCGCCGCCAAGATGCGGAAGCGCGACCTCGACATCCCCCTCCTCGCCGCCTTCATTGTCTTCTTCTCGCTCGAGGTCAGCCCTCCTCCTCCCCCTCTCCGATTCGATCCAGAACCCTAGCTGACCCATCCCCCTCCTCCTCCGGCAGCACGAGGGCGACTTCTCTTTTCGGGAGGCGTGGTACCACCTATCGGATGACGGGTTCTCGATCAAGCATGACGTGGACCGCCTCCCGCCGCTACTCATCGCCAACCTCAACGGTGATGGCCGCCGTGAGGTTCTGCTCCCCACACACGATGCCAAGATCCAGGTCCTCTAGCTCCCGGCCCACGCCGGGCTGGCCTCCGCAGCCGCCCTCGACGGCTTCCACGAGTCGCGCGTCATGGCCGAGATCTCCCTGCTCCCGACCATTGACAGCACGCATGGGGTCGATATTTTTTTGGTTTTTCAATTAATAGTAGTAGAGCGGGTCATAGACACACGCTATAGATAGTTAGTAGTAGCGTGTGTCGAACCCACGCTACTACTAACACACGTACTAGTAGCGTGGGATGCACCGCGCTACTACTACTAGTTAGTTGTAGCGTCGTAGTAGTAGCGTAGGCACCCGCGCTACTACTAGCTTTTAACCCGCGCTACTACTAGGCTTTTTCCTAGTAGTGAAGAGGTAGCATTCCTCCGGTATTCGGGAGTTGCATAATCTCATAGTCATAGGAATATGTATAAGTCATGTAGAAAGCAATAGAAATAAAACTTAACGACCATTATGCTAAGGTAACAGATGGGTCTTGTCCATCACATCATTCTCCTAATGATGTGATCCCATTCATCAAATGACAACACATGTCTATGGTCAGGAAACTTAGCCATCTTTGATTAACGAGCTAGTCTAGTAGATGCATACTAGGGACACTTTGTTTTGTCTACACACATGTATCAAGTTTCCGGTCAATACAATTCTAGCATGAATAATAAAGATGTATCATGATATAAAGAAATGTAAATAATAACTTTATTATTGCCTCTAGGGCATATTTCCTTCAATCATCACCTCACCCTTAACTGGTCTCTGTTCATTCTGCAACTCCTGTTTCGAGTTACTAATCTTAGCAACTGAACTAGTATCAAATACCCAGAGGCTACTATGAACACCAGTAAGGTATACATCAATAACTAGTCTCCGCAACTCCTATTTCGAGTTACCAATCTTAGCAACTGAAGCGGTATCAAATACCCAGGGTTTACTTTGAACACTAGTAAAATACACATCAATAACATGTATATGAAATATACCTTTGTTCACTTTGTCATCCTTCTTATCCGTCGAGTATTTGGGGCAGTTCCACTTCCAGTGACCATTTCCTTTGCAGTATAAGCACTCAGTTTTAGGCTTGGGTCCAGCTTTGGGCTTCTTCCGGGAGTGTCAACTTGCTTGACATTCTTCTTGAAGTTCCCTTTCTTTCCCTTGTCCTTTTTCTTGAAACTAGTGGTCTTGTTTAACCATCAACACTTGATGCTCTTATTTGATTTCTACCTTCGCTGATTACCGCATTGCGAAGAGCTCGGGAGTTGTTTTCGTCATCCCTTATAGTTCATCACGAAGTTCTAGTAGCTTGGTGATAGTGACTAGAGAACTCTGTCAATCACTATCTTATCTGGAAGATTAACTCCCACTTGATTCAAGCGATTGTAGTAGCCCAGACATTCTGAGCACATGCTCACTGGCCGAGCTATTCTCCTTCATCTTGTAGGCAAGGTACTTGTCAGAGGTCTCATACCTCTTGACACGGGCATGAGACTGAAATACCAATTTCAGCTCTTGGAACATCTCATATGCTCTGTGGCGTTCAAAACGTTTTTGAAGTCCCGGTTCTAAGCCGTAAATCATGGCTCACTAAAATATTAAGTAGTCATCATATCGAGCTTGCCAAACATTCATAACATCTGCATATGCTCCTACAATAGGTCTGTCACCTAGCTGTGCATTAAGAACATAATTCTTCTATGCAACAATGAGGATAATCCTCAGATCACGAACCCAGTCCCATCATTGCTAATATCATCTTTCAACTTAGTTTTCGATAGGAACATATCAAAAATATAAGGGAGCTAAATTGCGAGCTATTGATCTACAACTTAGATATGCAAAAACTATTAAGAATAAGTTCATGATAAATTTAAGTTCAATTAATCAAATTACTAATGAACTCCCACTTAAATTAACATCCCTCAAGTTATCTAAGTGATACATGATCCAAATCAACTAACCCATGTCCGATCATCACGTGAGATGGGGTAGTCATCAATGGTGAACATCTCTATGTTGATCATATCTACTATATGACTCATGTTCGACCTTTCGGTCTCCAGTGTTCCGATACCATGTCTGCACATGCTAGGCTCGTCAAGTTTAACCCAAGTGTTCTGCGTGTGTAAATCTGGCTTACACCCGTTGTATGTGAATGTAGAGTATATCACACCCGATCATCACATGGTGTCTCGAAATGGAGAGCTGTAGCAATGGTGCATACTCAAGGAGAACACTTTTCTCTTGAAATTAAGTGAAGGGATCATCTTATAATGTTACCGCCATTCTAAGAAAAATAAGATGCATAAAAGATAAACATCACATGCAATCAAAATATGTGGCATGATATGGCCATCATCTTGTGCTTTTGATCTCCATCTCCAAAGCATCGTCATGAACTCCATCGTTGCGTCGTTGTGTCGAGGTCGTCACGCCAACTATTGCTTCTACAACTATCGCTAACGCATAGTGATATAGAAAAGCAATTCATGGTGCTTGCACTTCATACAATAAAGAGACAACCCTAAGGCTCCTGCCGGTAGTCGATATTACAAAACATGATCATCTCATACATCAACATATATCACATCATATCTTGACCATATCACATCACAACATGCCCTGCAAAAACAAGTTATACGTCCTCTACTTTGTTGTTGCAAGTTTTACATGGCTGCTACGGGCTTATAGCAAGAACCGTTCTTACCTACGCAAAACCACAAAGGTGATTACCAAGTTTGCTATCTTAACCTTCTTTAAGGACTAGGCATAGTAAAATTCAATTCAACTAAAGTAGGAGAAATAGACACCCTCTAGCCACCTTTATGCAAAACAAGTTGCATGTCAGTCGGTGGAACCGGTCTCATGTGCGTGGACATGTAAGGTTGGTCCGGACCGCTTCATCCCACAATACCGCCCAATCAAAATAGGATGTTGGGGGTAAGCAGTATGACCATCACCGCTCATAACTCCTTTGGGTTCTACTCATGCGTATCATCTACGCATAGACCTGGCTCTGATGCCACTATTGGGAAACGTTGCATGGAAAACAAAAAAAAATCTACGCACACGCAAGATCTATCCATGGAGATACATGATACGTCTCCAACATATCTACTTTTCCTAACGCTTTTCCTCTTGTTTTGGACTCTAATTTGCATGATTTGAATGAAACTAACCCCAGACTAACGCTGTTTTTAGCAGAACTACCATGGTGTTGTTTTTGTGCAAAAATAAAAGTTCTCCGAATGGAACGAAACTTTGCGAGGATTTTTATATCAATAATAAGAATTTCTGGAGCCAAGACCCACTAGAGGGGGGCACCTGGGTGAGCATAACCCACTAGGGTGCGCCCCCTCTCCTGGCGTGCCCAGGTGGGTTGTGCCCACCTGGTGGCCCCGCAGACCCTGAAACCGACGCTACAAAATCCTATTTTCCAAAAAAAAATCAGGGAGCAAGAATTATGTGATCCACGAGATGGAGTCGACATCACCTCCTGTTCTTCATCGGGAGGCCAGATCTGGAGTCCGTTTGGGGCTCCAAAGAGGGGGATCTTCATTCTTCGTCATCACCAACCCTTCTCCATCACCAATTCCATGATGCTCCCCACTGGGAGTGAGTAATTATTTTGTAGGCTCGCTCGTTGGTGAGGAGTTGGATGAGATTCATCATGTAATCGAGTTAGTTTTGTTAGGGCTTGATCCCTAGTATCCACTATGTTCTAAGATTGATGTTGCTATGACTTTGCCATGCTTAATGCTTGTCACTTTGGGCCCGAGTGCCATGATTTCAAATCTAAACCGTTTATGTTATCACCATTATATCCATGTTCTAGATCCGATCTTGCAAGTTATAGTCACCTACTACGTGTTATGATCCGGCAACCCCGGAGTGACAATAACCGGGACTTCTCCCGGTGATGACCGTAGTTTGAGGAGTTCACGTATTCACTATGTGTTAATGCTTTGTCTCGGTTCTCTATTAAAGGAGGCCTTAATATCCCTTAGTTTCCAATATGGACCCCGCTTCCATGGGAGGGTAGCAGAAAAGATGTCATGCAAGTTCTTTCCATAAGCACATATGACTATTTACGGAATACATGCCTACATTATATTGATGAACTGGAGCTAGTGTCGTATCGCCCTAGGTTATAACTATCTCATGACGAATATCGTCCAATAAGTCACTGATCCAATGCCTACGAATTTATCCTATATTGTTCTTGCTAAGTTACTACTGCTATCATCATTGTTAGACTTGCTACAAAACTACTGCTATCACTATTACTGTTACCATTGCTACTGCTACTACTATCAAAACTATCATATTACTATGCTACTGATCACTTTGCTGCAGATAATTTATCTCTAGGTGTGGTTGAATTGACAACTCAGCTGCTAATACCTTCAAATATTCTTTGGCTCCCCTTGTGTCGAATCTATAAATTTGGGTTGAATACTCTACCCTCGAAAACTGTTGCAATCACATATACTTGTGGGTTATCAAGACCTTTTTCTAGTGCCGTTGCCAGGGAGCATAGCTATATTTGTTGAGACACTTGGGATTATTATCATATTATCACTATGAAGAATCTGAAGGATACTAAGACTAAAATATTTCCCTCAAAGACGAGGGGAGGTAAGGAACTGTCATCCAGTTCTGCTTTAGATTCACCTTCTGTTATAAGTAAACTTGCAACACCACCACATGCCATTAATTATGATATGTCGCAAGTTATTGATGATGCTACTTATGATATGGATAATGCTTTGGGTGATGCTAGTACCTTGCTTAATGATGATGTGCCACTTGGTGACTTTCTTGATAAACAAATTGCTAGAGTTATACAAAATGATGTTGTTGAATCTGATGATGAGCTTGAAACTGAAACTCCTGAAACACCTGCTAGAACTAGCCTTCCTAGATATGAATTGCCTAAGGTACCGGAAGGTTATGTTATGAGTGAAGAAACAACTAGAGATATTCTTGCTTGCAGAGATAGAGATGATCTAGAGAAATTATTGTGCAAGTATAAAGAAAAATCTCTGAATGCTAGAATGAAATGTGATCCTAAGTTTTCTACTTCACCTATCTTTATTGATGATAAGGTTTATGAATTCTCTGTCGACCCAGAGTTAATTACTTTGGTTGAATCTGATCCTTTCCATGGTTAGGAAACTGTTGTGGCACATCTTACTAAGTTGAATGACACAGCCACCCTTTTTATTCATGATGATAAAACTCGCTATTACTATATTCTTAAATTATTTCCTTTCTCATTAAAGGGTGATGCTAAAGCTTGGTACAATGCTCTTGCTCCTTTTGTGTGTATAGTTCCCAGGATATGATTTATCACTTCTCTGAAAAATATTTTTCTGCTCATTAGAAACAAGTTGCCTTATAGGAAATATTTAACTTTGTGCAAATCAAAGAAGAGAGTCTCCCACAAGCTTGGGGGAGGCTTTGTCAGTTACTTAATGCTTTGCCTGATCATCCTCTTAAGAAAAATGAAGTACTTGATATCTTATATAATGGACTAACCGATACTTCTAGGGACCTCCTAGATAGTTGTGCTAGTTGTGTTTTCAGGGAATGAATTATTGGACAAGCTGAAGAATTATTGAATAACATATTGAATTTTTTTGATGATCGGACTATTCCTGAACCACAGGCTAAACCCACTCTGAAGAAGAGGGGTATATTATATCTCAGTCCTGAAGATATGCAAGAGGCAAAGAATTCTATGAAGGAAAAATGTATTAAAGCTGAGGATGTTAAAAATTTACCTCCTATTGAAGAAATACATGGGCTTAATACACCACCACTGCCTAAGGTGGTAGAGGTAAATTCTCTTATGAAGTTCAATGATAATGACAATCCTCACAATATGCATCCTAGCCAATGCCTTTATGAGTTTGAAAATTATATTAGAAAACAAGATCACTTCAATGCAAATGTTATGAAACAATTGAAATACAATTCTGGTATGATTGCTCGCTTGAGTGACTTGTTATTTAGAATCTCAAATGATGTTAGAGGTGTTGGAAAGCATGATTCTATGGTTCAAACTCAGTTAGAACAAGTTGCTAAATCTCAAAGAGAATTGCCTGATGAAATGAATAATAATATGCATGACGTTGTTGTTAGAGTTGCAACTAGAGGAGGTAAAATGACTCAGGAACCATTTTATCCTGAGGGACATCCAACATGAATTGAACAAGATTCACAAAGAGCTAACACAAGTGCACCAAGTTCTTTTAGAAAGAAAAAGAAAAAGAAAAATGATAGGACTTTGCATGCTCATAGTGAACCTGAAATAGAAAAACCTCCTGATAATGCTAATGAAACTTCTATCTCTGATGCTGAAACTCAGTCTGGTAATGAACATTCACCTAGTGATAATGAAAAGGATAATGTTGATGTTCATGAAGACTCTCAAACAAATAATAAAGAGCCAAACAATGATGTTGAGATAGAACCACCTGTTGATCTTGATAACCCACAACCTAAGAATAAAAGGTATGATAAAAGAGACTTCATTGCTAGAAAACATGGTAAAAAAAGAGAACAGTGGGTTAAAAAACCTATGCCTTTTCCACCTAAGTCAACTGAAAAGAATGACGATGAAGAATTTGAACGCTTTGTTGAAATGCTGAGGCCAGTCTTTTTGCGTACTCGCTTGACTGATATCTTAAAAATGCCTCCTTATGCAAAGTATATGAAAGACATCATCACAAATAAGAGAAAAATACCGGAAGCTGAAATCTCCACTATGATTGATAATTATACTTTTAAAGATGGAGTACCTAAAAAACTTGGAGATCCGGGAATACCAACTATACCTTGCCCTATCAAAAAGAATTATGTGAAAACTGCTTTGTGTGATTTAGGAGCTGGTGTTAGTGTTATGCTTTTCTCTTTATATAAAATACTTGATTTGAATAAACTCACACCTATTGAAATATCTTTGCAAATGGTTGATAAATCAACTGCCATACCTATCGGTATCTGTGAGGATGTGCCCGTTATTGTTGCTAATGTTACTATTTTGACTGACTTTGTTATACTTGAGATGCCCAAGGACGACAACATGTCGATTATCCTTGGTAGACCCTTCTTGAATACCGCAGGGGCTGTTATTGATTGCAATAAAAGCAAGGTCACTTTTCGAGCATACGGTGCACTTTCCGAAGAAACAATTCCAAGTGAATGGTATTAATGTTATTGAAAAAACTCCGACAATCACTATTGGAAGTTTTCAAATACCTCTACCTACTATTAAAAAGAAATATGAAATACTTATTGTTGGGGACATTCATATCACCATTGAGGTAACCTAGTGATTTACGAAAGTTCCTCGGTTTCATGCTAATCGAAAGTGGTTGTTAAGAAGACTTGATCAACCTTATTAATGGATCATTTTTGAGCGGTATGAAGTTGATGAATTTAGTAAGCACTACCTTCTGTCCCTACTTTTTATTCTCTGTTTTTAATAGTTAAATAAAATAAAATGCCATGTTTTGTCTGTTTTCTGAATTTCCTGTGCAATAAAAAATGACCCAAAAATAAAAGTTCTCGGAATGCCCTAAAAATTTAATACGAATTTTTCTGAATATTTTTGAATTTTTGGTGCAAATAACATCAGAGGGAGGTGCACCAGGTGGGCACAACCCACCTTGGTGCGCCAGGACCCCCAGGCACGCCCTGGTGGGTTGTGGTCCCCACGTGGTCCCCACGTGGGCCCCCTCAGTTATCTCTTTAGACCACATAATCACCTACCTCCAGAAAAAAATCTACATTGCTCTCCCTCCCGTGTTCTTGCTCTCAAACCTGCGGATTTCGATCTCTTTGCTCGAAGCTCCATTTCCAAAACTGTTTCGGAGGATAGTTGCTTGGTATGTGCTCCACAGTTTGTCCAACTAGTTTTTGTTTTAGTGGTTTATGTTTTGAATAATTAGCTACTCTTGGTGTTGCTGTAGATGAGCTTGTATGTTGAATTCTTAGTGTTCTAAGTAGTTTGAATGCCTGCTATGGCCTCTATGTATCCTTATGAGTAGTTGCTATCAATGTAACAAAGTTTTGTTGACAAATTTTTGTCACCCAAATTTTTTTAGAAAATTGTACGCGGACATGATGAACCCATTTTGTCGTGGTTTTGTCACGACAGATGTCCTAGAGAAAGGACTTAGTCGTGGAGCCATCGCGACGGGTTAGCTTGAAGGGGTTAAAGCGGACACAGGGACGCAAGAGAGTTTATACTAGTTCGGCCCCTTCAATGAAGGTAAAAGCCTACGTCTAGTTGTGATGGAATTGATGGGGTTTCGATGACTAGGGAGCAAACAAGCTTCGCCTATGTCTCGAGTTGTTGTCTGTTGTCCTTGAACCGCCGCCGGGTTATCCCCTTATATACACGGGTGACTCCCGTCGGCTTATGGAGTCCCAATACCGGCTCATAAATGTGTCCGGTTTGGTCTCTATTTATTCCTAACTTACAATACAAGTTAACTACTAACGCCGGTTTACGGCTACAGGCCTTGAACCGACTATGGGCCTTGAGCCTTCCTCTGTCTTCTTGGGCTTTAACATACTTAACTACTAACGAAGTTAACCCGGCCCAGATAGGCCGGTTTACGCCCAGTAGTAATATCCCCAACATTAGGCCCCAGATTGATTTGAATGGGTTCATGTCAATTCTTTAATAAAAGCTTCATCTTCAACATCTTCTTATAAATTGGTAAACCGCCATGATGTCATCTTCTCTGATTGTTGTAAACCGGAGTGACCTCACCTGTCATAATGAAGCTATACATTATGCTTCTTTGTTTAATAGATCGGCGGAAATCGAGGCGACAGCTCCGTTTTGTGGCCCCTTGATTGTCGCGCCTGACTCATGTTCTTTCGCCTTATAAATAGGACCGAAGGGTCATTTCTTTTCTCCTTCTGTGCCTTCTTCGTCTTCCTCGCATCGCCAGCCTCGGAGCTCCGCCGCCGCCGTCGACCTCTGCCTCATCCTTGGCCGCTGCATCAACCTGAGCGCACCAGAACATCGCGGCAACCTTCCGCATCTTCCTCAGCTCCGGTAAATCTTCTATCCTTTCCCCCGCAGATCTGACCTAGGGTTTCGCAGTTCTTCAGTGTTCATCGTTTGCCTCTTGCTCATACGATAGATCTTTAGATGAATCCGCAAATGTTTACTCTGTGCAATGATAGTTGTTTGACCTTCGCCTTCACTTATGCATCTCAAACCATAGATCTATATGAACGTTTTGCTCATTGGTTCGGTACTGCTCCTTTGAACCTCTAAGTATTTATCTCTTTTTCTGAACTTGCTTCAGATCCAATGCTATAAGGAAATCTTGTGAAACCTGTTTCTGCGTGCTTGTCCATCCGCAATGCTTAGATCAGGCGGTTTAACCTTATAGAAATTTTTTCCAAACCGGTATATGCCATTAGTCCCCTTATTGAACCGCAAGATGCTTGTTACTTCATAAAACTCTGGTTCAGATAGTTCTGTCTCCGGTTTAACAGTGCCCATACCAATGTATCTTGATCAAATGCATTTTTGAACCGGGATCTTCTACCTTGTAGATTCCATCATGGCCAAGCAAGTGTATGAGTGCAATTGGGTTCCTTCTCGCGTCACAGAGGCTGAACTGGACGATTTAGTCCTGATTAGCGCTTTAGGCAGCAAAGATACCATCCATTGTAGGGCTCCTGGCAAAGAATGCCCTCCCACACCTCGAGAAGGAGAGGTTGTTGTTTTCGTAGATCACTTAGCCCGGGGCTTTAAGCCACCCGGTTCTAAATTTTACCGGGATGTTTTAGCCGATTTCCAGCTCCATCCACAAGATACTGGCCCCAACTCTGTTACAAATATGTGTCACTTCCAAGTGCTCTGTGAAGCATTCTTTCAAGAGGAGCCCACAGTGGAATTGTTCAGAGACCTTTTCCATCTAAAGCGCCGTACTGAGTTTACTGACGGCTCCAATACGGAGTTGGGTGGCATGGCGATTCAGAAAAGGAAAGAGGTCACATACCCTCACGCCAAACTGCATAGCCACCCCAAAGAATGGAATCAGACATGGTTCTACTGCAAAGACACCTCCCCTGCTGGTGAGAATCCCTTGCCTGGCTTTCGTCCAGAGCGGCTCAGCAATACACACCCTTTTCCACAAAGATTGACTGCTCAGGAGAGAAGTAAATATGCTCCTCAACTGTCAAAGCTCAGAGCCTTTATGGCCAACGGTTTAACAGGGGTTGATCTCGCTCGCTGTTGGATATCATGGAGCATACTGCCCCTTAGTCAGCGCTCCGGTTTGATGTGTGAGTATACTGGCAGTGTTGATGACCCACTGCGACATTCCAAAATCCAGCTCACCGATGAAGAAATCACAGAGGCTGTGAATAAGATGCTGAATGAACCGGAACATGCCTGTGCTAGAAACGGCCTGCTTCCCTTATGTGCCACCAACAAACCGCCAGCTGTAAGACTTTGATTTTTCTTTTCGCTGAATCTGTTAATGATATATCTGGTCTTTGTTTAATATCAGTGTCTGTGTAATCAGGGCAATGATCCATTTTGGAGCAAGAAACTGCCGCAGGAGAAACCAGAAAAACCAGACAAACCGGAAAGAGCAACTCGGCAAAAGACTAAAGCTGTGAAGAAGACTGCCCACAGGAAAAGAACCACTGCATCTTCTAATCCGGCCCCTGATGATGATGTGGATAATCTGGACTTTGAGGTAGAGCTTGACTCACTTGGTTTATTTTTCATGCGTCTTATTGATGATGATATTTGTCAGGATGATGCCGAAGCCAGCCACGCGGATGTTGCAGAGGTAATTATTCTCTCTTCTGATTCAGAAACTTTGCCTTCACAAAAAATCCGTCAGGAAAACCGAAAAGTTAAATTTTCTCATCCTCTTGCTCATTTGGATCCTAAATTTCTTATGAAGACCCAACAACACGAAGCTCATCGCACAACCCAGCACAGCGGCCAGGTAGTTACCTCCGCCGGTTTACCGAACAGTCCGGTTCGGAAACGCCATTCAGAGGTCTCTAATTTGCTTGTCGGTGCTTGTCCTAAAGAGGGCTGCTTTCGTCAACCTCTTAATCCGTCTGACTCTGATTACCAGGTTACTTCCCACTCATCTTTTGGTGACTCATCGGCTACTCAGCTCCCACCGCTCAAAACAGTGCTTGGGTAAGCTATACTTATTGTGATGTTTGCAGTACATCGCCTTAGAACATATGCTGTATTTGATTTGTCATTCTTCTCAGGGCCAAACCTAGGCCAAGCAAGAAGGCCCGCCTGGACAAAGCGGCTGAAGAAGATTTCGTTCTTGAACCAGGCAAGACACCCAATCTTGAAACGGCTATTCCTGAGGATATACCCAACGATCCACCGCAGCAAGACGATGATCTTATTGCTGAAGAGAGACCTACTAACGCCTCAGGTCCTGTCAATCAGCCCACAGGTTCCATCTGGATTGAAAGCTCCACCGGTCTAGTAAAACCTACTAACAAGCCAACAGCCCCAGTACAAACCGGCGGTACCCAGGATGATGAGGTTGTCATTACTGGCACTGGCCATACTGAGCCAAGCAATCCTGTCGCTTTATCCAAACATTCTGCCAAGGAAGAATTTGCTGCCTTTGGCAAAGGCAAGTGGAACGCTGATCTGACGACTTATGCTGCTCTGAACGCCCAAGATATCCATTCCGGCTATCTGAACCGGTTGTATACCAGTTGCGACTATGAAGCCGGTCTGGTTAATATGATGAAAGAGAAATATGAGGTAACTTCCATATGCTCCTTCCTGCTTGTATGCTTCCATTCTTGCTGACTCTCCTAGCCCCCAAGGGCCGGTTTGTAATATTCTTTCAAACCAGGACTTACCAATATAAATCTTGATGCTTTGAAATTCGCTGATGTAGCCCCCAAGGGCCGGTTGAACTTAACGTAGTTAAACTGGTACTTTAAGTAATTGAAATTGCCGCATCAGAATATATACGAGCAAATAGCCATTAGCCCCCAAGTGCCAAGTTGAATACTTGTATTGATCTTGGGACTTTGTAAGCAATTGAAAGATGAAGATCGAATATGCATTAGCCCCCAAGTGCTAAGTGCATAACTTGTTATGTGATTGGTACTTGAATCCTTATACCAATTTGTTGAAGCATATATCTGTATGCATGCAGGCGGAGCTGAAGACGAAAGAAAACCAAGTCACCGATCTCCAAGAAAACCTGAAAACCCAATAGGCTGAAACCTCCAAAGCAAAAGAGGAATTGGCCAGCGCTTTAAGCGCCATGGAACAGCTTAAGGAGAGCTTCAAGAAGAAGCGGGCGGATTGGGCCACTGAAAAGTCCACTTTGATCAAACGAGCAGAGGATGCCGAGGCTGCACTAAAACTAGTGGCGGATGAACTGACCAGCATAAAGCGGCACGTGCATGCCATGACTACTGCTATCTTTGGTAAGCCACTTTGCCTTCTGAATTGGCTCTGCCTCCTTACAAAGTCGCCGGTTTATTAACCCTTTATGGTATTTCAGGGACACGCATTGGTCACTTGGGGTCAGATGTGCGGAAGAAACTGAAAGCCGCCTATACATTGGTTGAACAATTGTATACTGGTGCCCAGCGGATCATTTGTACCGCATCTCATAACAAACCGGCGCCCACTTTGATTCAAGATACTCTGATGAAACTGTCAGTGCTTCCTGCCCGGGTTGAAGAGCTGAAGAAATCTGCTGCTCGAACCGATGCAATCAATGCCTTAATCCAGGCAAAAGCCTGGGTGCCGGATTTTGATCCTATTGAAGCGGCTCAGGGCTATCCCAGCTTGAAGGAAGACGGGTCAGAATTTGGTGAAGCGGATCTGCGAGCAATAAACTGGGAGGTACGTCCGCTAGCTTGTCAATTGGCTGAGGAAGCAGACTTGTCTCATTATCAAGCCCAATATGACAGTCAGAACAAGCGAATAGCCGCACCAATCCATGAATCGGAAAACCTGATCCCTCCAATCTGCATACTTACGCTCCCGATATTGACCCGTCCTTGCTGATCCATGATGAAGTTGTTTTTCAAGCATTAATGGGAACCGACTGGACAACTATGGATTTCCAGCCACTGGGTAGAGAAACGGAGGCTGAAGCGGTGCAGGATGACCCACAACCATCAGGCCAGGCTGGTGACCAAGCTTGAACCGGAAGCCGGTTTTAAAACTGCCTCTCCTTTGCGAAAAACAATTATATTATTATGGGCACCATGTTGCCTTGTAATAGGCTAGCTGATACCTTTGATGTTGATATGCCTTCGTGCATAATTTGTTCTTCCTGTGGTAATGAACTTTCCAAAACACTTTCTGAAATGAAAAAAATCGTCAAGTGCCACCGCGGTTGTACCGTCAGGCGGAATATGATGTCTGCATATATGAAATCAAAACATCCAAAACAAAATTTTAAGTATATGATCAAATTTTTGAGATACATAGTACTTGCCATCATTGAGCGTGAAGTTGGCTTGGCCAATCTTGAAGCGGAGTTTTGCAAACCCACACTGTTGGAGGAGATAATAGCTCCTGTATATATATGACGCTGGTTTACCATGTAAACCGTGCCGGGTTATAATAAACACCGTGTTACTCCATAAGAGGATGTTAACAACAAGGATCAAACCAAGCAAATAGTCTCCGGATTAACGTGAACTGTGTTCCATCAATTGATTTGTTAAAAAACTTTGTCGGTTTAAGAAACGCAATAAAAAGCAAAAAAAACCCTTCAAAGAAAAGTGTAAATCAAGTGCAATGACAAAACGTTGCAAAAAAAAGGTTTATTTGAGCTGATCAGATGGTGTTACCATGGCCGAACATGACCAAGCTCCCGTTAGGTGTAACTATGGTTCTAGTCAGCCAGGTCCCCAAATGAAACCGTGGCATTTATGCCGATCAAGTGGCATGGTCATGGTTCGGGTTCGACCAAGCCCCCAAGTGATTCTGTGGCCTTAAGCCGACCAAGAGGCATGACTGGTTCAGACATGACCAAGTCCCCAAGTGATCCGGTGGCTCTCGCCTATCAAGAGGCATGGTATTGGTTCGGACACGACCAATCCTCCAAGTGATATAACACGATGCTTTTAGCAAAGCGAACTCAAGGGGTAAACCGGAAGCCGCTTTAGAACAACTCCGTGTAACCACACATGATGTAAAAGAATAGATACCCCGCTTTAGCTGAGGTTCCAGTTTATTATAGTTAATATATACATCGCTGTAATATGTACATAAGTAGAACCAATGGCTCAGGTATAATAAGGCCGAAGATGAGCTATGTTCCACGGCCTGTTGGTCTCCTCCTCTAATGTACGTGAGTCCTTATGTTCTCGAATATCGATCAGATAGTATGACCCATTCTGCAGATTCTTGCTGACCACGAAAGGCCCCTCCCAAGGTGGGGATAACTTATGCATATCAGTCTGATCTTGGATGAGCCGAAGCACCAAATCTTCTTCCTGAAAGGTTCTGGTTCTGACTCGGCAACTGTGATAACGATGAAGATCCTGCTGGTAAATCGCCGATCGGGTGGCTGCGATATCACGCTCTTCATCCAACCGGTCCAAAGCATCTTGCCGTGCTGTCTCATTGTCCGCTTCAATATAAGCCATTACACGAGGTGAATCATGACGGATATCACTGGGGAGAACCGCCTTCGCTCCATAAACCATGAAGAACGGTGTGTATCCTGTTGATCTGTTGGGCGTTGTATTGATGCTCCATAACACAGATGGTAATTCTTCTACCCAACAACCCGGCGTTCTCTGCAAAGGAACCATGAGCCGGGGCTTGATGCCTCTCAAGATCTCTTGATTGGCTCTTTCTGCTTAACCATTGGACTATGGATGTGCCACTGATGAAACGTCGAGCTGGATGTGCTCCCGTTCGCAGAACTCCTTCATAGCACCTTTGGACAAATTGGTACCATTATCTGTGATGATACTGTGTGGAAAGCCAAACCGGAAAATCACTTTTTTAATGAATTGAACCGTCGTGGCCGCATCACACTTGCTAACAGGTTCTGCCTCCACCCACTTTGTAAATTTGTCAACCGCCACCAGGAGGTGGGTCTTCTTATCTTTGGACCTTTTGAAAGGCCCAACCATATCCAGCCCCCAAGTCGCAAACGGCCAAGTAATTGGAATCATTCTCAATTCTTGAGCCGGTACATGAGCACGTCTTGAAAACCTTAGGCAACCATCACATTTTCTGACCAGATCCTCCGCATCAGCATGAGTGGTTAACCAATAGAAGCCATGGCGAAACGCTTTAGCCACCAGAGACTTTGAACCGGCGTGGTGACCACAATCTCCTTCGTGTATCTCACGCAAAATTTCACGACCTTCTTCAGGAGACATGCAGCGTTGAAAAGCTCCTGATATACTGCAATGATGCAACTCGCCGTTGATGATAGCCATGGACTTGGATCGCCGGATTATCTGCCGGGCCAGAATCTCATCCTCTGGCAACTCGCCCCGGTTCTTGTACGCCAGGTAAGGAAGCGTCCAATCCGGAATAACATGAAGAACCGCCACCAATTGAGCCTCCGGATCAGGAATAGCCAAGTCCTCTTCACCAGGGATCTTGACCGACGGGTTGTGCAGCACATCCAGAAAAACATTGGGCAGGACCGGTTTGCGCTGAGAGCCCAGCCGGCTTAAAGCGTCCGCCGCTTCATTTTTCCGCCGGTCCACGTGGTCCACCTAATAGCCTTTGAAATAACCTGCAACAATATCCACCTCCCGACGATACGCTGCCATGAGTGGGTCCTTGGAGTCCCAACTGCCAGACACTTGCTGAGCCACAAGGTCCGAGTCACCGAAGCACTTAACTCGACTTAGATTCATCTCCTTAGCCATCCAGAGACCATGGAGCAAGGCTTCATACTCAGCTGCACTGTTAGTACAAGGGAACATTAAGCGGAGAACATAACAAAACTTATCACCTCGTGGGGAAGTTAATACGACTCCAGCCCCCGAGCCTTCCAACTGCCTGGATCCGTCAAAATGGATGGTCCAATACGTGTGATCCGGCTTTTCTTCAGGTGCTTGCATTTCCGTCCAATCATTGATGAAATCAACAAGTGCTTGAGACTTAACCGCTGTCCGAGGCACATACTTCAAACCGTACGGCCCCAGCTCTATGGCCCACTTTGCAATCCGGCCAGTTGCTTCCCGGTTCTGGATGATATCTCCCAAAGGAGCAGAACTGACCATCGTAATTGGGTGCCCTTGGAAATATTGTTTAAGCTTCCGGCTTGCCATAAAAACTCCATACACCAGCTTCTGCCAATGCGGATACCTTTGCTTGGACTCAATGAGCACCTCGCTGATATAATAGACCGAACGTTGAACCGGATGCTCCTTACCTGCCTCCTTTTGCTCCACCACAATAGCCACGCTGACCGCCCGAGCATTAGCAGCAACATATAGCAGTAACGGCTCCTTGTCAATAGGAGCGGCGAGCACAGGCGGATTGGCCAATTGCCGCTTTAAGTCCTCAAATGCTTCATCAGCAGCAGAACTCCAGACAAACTGATCCATCTTTTTCAACATCTGATACAAAGGGATTGCATTCTCACCAAGGCGACTGATAAACCGGCTTAGTGCAGCAATCCGGCCTGCCAGGTGTTGAACATCGTTGATACACTTCGGTTTAGCCAGGGAGGTGATAGCCGTGATCTTCTCCGGATTAGCCTCAATTCCCCTGTTGGACACCAGAAAACCCAATAGCTTGCCCGCCGGTACACCAAAGACACACTTGTCCGGATTAAGCATCATCTTGTATGTTCTCAGGTTATCAAAGGTTTCCTTCAAATCATCAATCAGAGTCTCCTTCTCCCTGGACTTAACCACGATATCATCCACGTAAGCATGTACATTACGGCCAATCTGCTTGTGAAGACAATTTTGTACACACCGTTGGTAAGTTGCCTGGGCACTCTTGAGCCCGAAGGGCATAGACACATAGCAGAAGGCTCCAAGGGGGGTTATAAATGTTGTCTTCTCCTGGTCCTTAACTGCCATTTTTGATCAGATGATAGCCAGAATACGCATCCAAAAAACTTAAACGCTCACAACCCGCCGTAGCATCAATAATTTGATCAATACGGGGGAGGGCAAAAGGATCTACTGGACAAGCCTTATTAAGATCTGTGTAATCCACACACATGCGCCAGGTGCCGTTTTTCTTGAGGACCAGCACCGGATTGGCAAGCCACTCAGGGTGAAAAACTTCAACAATAAAGCCAGCTGCTAAGAGCCTGGCTACCTCTTCTCTAATCGCCTTGCGTCTTTCTTCGTTAAACCGGCGGAGGAACTGTTTCACCGGTTTATATTTAGGATCCACATTAAGTGTGTGCTTAGCGAGTTGCCTCGGTACACCTGGCATGTCAGAGGGCTTCCATGCAAAAATGTCCCAATTCTCATGGATGAACTCGATGAGCGCGCTTTCCTATTTCGGATCCAAGTTGGCACTGATGCTGAACTGCTTGGACGAATCGCCAGGTACGAAGTCAACAAGCTTAGTTTTTGCTGCCGATTTGAACTTCAGGGCCGGATCATGTTCCGTAGTTGGCTACTTCAACGGAGTCATGTCCGCCGGATCAACATTGTCTTTATAGTACTTCAACTCCTCGGTGGCACAAACCGACTCTGCATAAGCCGCATCTCCTTCCTCGCATTCCAAAGCGATTTTGCGGCTTCCGTGAACCATTATTGTTCCCCTGTGACTCGGCATCTTGAGCTGCAAATACACATAACAGGGCCGTGCCATAAACTTGGCGTAAGCCGGTCGCCCAAACAGGGCGTGATATGGACTCTGGATTTTCACCACTTCAAACGTCAATGTCTCCGACCTAGAATCATGGTCATCCCCAAAGGCCACTTCCAGAGCTATCTTGCCAACAGGATATGCTGATCTGCCAGGTACTACACCGTGGAACACCGTATTAGATGGTTTAAGATTTTTATCTGTCAGTCCCATACGACGGAAGGTCTCATAGTATAAGATATTAATGCTGCTACCTCCATCCATGAGTACTTTGGTGAACTTATAACCTCCCACCTGAGGCGCCACCACCAGAGCCAACTGACCCGGATTATCGACCTGGGGTGGGTGATCCTCTCTGCTCCATATGATTGGCTGTTCAGACCAACATGGATAACGGGGTATGGCCGGTTCAACAGAGTTGACCGCCCACCTCTGAACCTTCCGGTCTCGCTTGTCCAAGCTAGTGGTGAAGACATGGTACTGCCCACTACTCAACTGCTTTGGGTTGCTCTGGTAGCCTGACTGTTGCTGCTGTTGGTTGTAACCACCCTGGTTGTTCTGACTATTTTGACCATTATGTCCGCCCGGATTACCATTGAATCCTGAACCGGAATTTCCTCCACCGTAACCCGGCCCGGATCCTAAGCCACCGCCAGACTCGTGATCATACCGGAAATTATTAGAATTCTTGAACTCTTGCATAATAAAGCAATTCTTCCAAAGGTGGTTCGCTGGCGCCTCCTTCGTCCCATGTCTTGGGCAGCGCTGGCTTAGCAGATAGTTTAGGCGGTTTGGGTTAGGGTTGGGTGCTCCATTATGATTTTTCGGTCTACCCTTGCGTGGCTGGCCATTGTCCTGTGCGTTGGTATTAGCCACAAAGTCCATGTTACCATCCGCTTTACGCTTGCCTCCACCACCATTGCCTGTCCAGGGATGCTGCTGACCTTTGGAGCTGTTGTTCTTCTTTCCCTTCCCTATCTTGTCATCATCAGATTCGGGATCCTTGGTACTATCAGAATCAACATATTTCACCAAAGCGGCCATGAGGGTCCCCATGTCAGTGCAATGACGCTTCATCCATCCCAACTTCAGCTTCAGGGGCCCAAACCGGCAGTTGCCTTCTAGGGTTAATACTGCGGTGTCAGCGTTGATACGGTCTGATGAGTGCAACACTTGTGAAACCCGGCGCACCCAATGAGTCGTTGATTCTCCTTCCTCCTGGACGCATGCAGCTAAGTCCACTATCGACATAGGCTGTTTACAGGTATCCTTGAAATTGCTGATAAACCGGGCTCGTAATTGGGCCCATGAACTGATAGAATTAGCCGGCAAGCTTTTTAACCAAGTACGGGCCGTTCCTTCAAGCATCATGGTGAAGTATTTCGCACACGCCGCGTCATCCACATCAAGCATCTCCATGGCCATCTCATAGCTCTCCACCCATGTCTCTGGAGGTTGATCCGCCGTGTAATTTGGTACCTTGCGCGGGCCTTTGAAATCCTTGGGCAGGCGCACGTTGCGTAAAGCGGGGATAAGGCAAGGCACCCCCAAAGAACTAGAAGTAACACCTGGTTCAGTCAAGGTCGTTGGACGAACCGGTGTGAGCTGCCGAGCCTGATGCTGTGCGGCTAACTCGGCCTCCCTCCACGCTCGGGCCCGGTTCACCACTTCCTGAGCATCATCAGCACCACCCGTCGGGTTGTTGCCACGGGGTGCTCCACGTCGTTCATTACTCGACACTGCTGGTTCATCCATATGTCTGCTATAGCTCTGGCTTGGACGGGGGGTCGAGTGGATCCGGTCGCGGCTGTACGACTACGCTTCCTGTTGGGCCAAAGCTGTCCTCAGAAGTTCCTTGACCCGTCGCATCTCTATTGCCTGCGGCGAGTCACCTTCAATTGGAATGGCCTCCAGCCGTGCAGCAGCGGCAACAAGATTGTCCATTGGGTTGGAGTAGTGACCCGGAGGTATTAAAGCATCCTGAGGTATAACGGTGTTTTGACGAGGCGGGTCCATCTGACGAGGCTGAACCGGTGCACCGGTCCCAGGGACTTCTGCCCGGTTTCCCTCCAGCGGATTGCCGGCTCTTGGTCCTGGAGTGTTGAAAAGGTCTCTGGCCTTGAAAACCGGAGGTAAGCGGGATCGGTGCTTCCTCCTCATGACTTCATGCGACGCGCTCTGGTCCAACATAAGCCTGTAGGCCTGTGCGTCTAAAGCGGCCCGCTCTGCGGCCATCCTGGTGTCCTCAGCCGCCATATCCGCCTTGGCCTGGGTGATTTGTTCCTTTACCTTTGCAATCTCCATGTTGTGAACGTCCTGATCCGGCAGATTAACCTCCGCCATAAGCACAGCTAACGCATCAAATAGTTCTGATAGAACCTGAGCCGGCGGGCGCACAGGGCCTCCTGCCCCGGCAGCTGTTGCCGCAGCGGTCGAAGAATGAAGCGTTGCTTGTGTGCCAGTCATGAATATTCCAACCCGGTTGGGCAGATCAGAGGGATCCGGAATACTTTCGCCATCGGAATAGCCCCCAATCCGGCCATCTTGTAGCTGATAAAGAGATTCGGTTTCTCCGGTCGATGACTCGTCATCGGAACAAACGACGGCATCGCCGCGAGATTCCGATCCATCCTCATAACTTCCTCTATGGATGACTCCCACGAAGGCACGCTTCATGGCCGGTTTAACCCGGGCGGATCGCGCACGCTGAGCCGTCTCGACGAGGTCGGTGCAGATGTCCGGCTCAGGGCCCGATTCACCGATATTGCCAATGAAAACGTGAATGCTACCAAAGGGGACCCGGTACCCGTACTCAATTGAGCCGGCCTCGGGGCCCCAGCCTGCGTCGTCGATGTAGAGCTTGCCGCGACGACTCTTAGTCATCCGGCCTACAACGTAGCCCTCGAGTCCTTCAAAGCGGCCCTCCAAGAACCGGAAACCATCGTGCGATAGCCCCACAGTGGGCGCCAACTGTCGTGGTTTTGTCACGGCAGATGTCCTAGAGAAAGGACTTAGTCGTGGAGCCATCGCGACGGGTTAGCTTGAAGGGGTTAAAGCGGACACAGGGACGCAAGAGAGTTTATACTAGTTCGGCCCCTTCAATGAAGGTAAAAGCCTACGTCTAGTTGTGATGGAATTGATGGGGTTTCGATGACTAGGGAGCAAACATGCTTCGCCTATGTCTCGAGTTGTTGTCTGTTGTCCTTGAACCACCGCCGGGTTATCCCCTTATATACACGGGTGACTCCCGTCGGCTTACAGAGTCCCAATACTGGCTCATAAATGTGTCCGGTTTGGTCTCTATTTATTCCTAACTTACAATACAAGTTAACTACTAACGCCGGTTTACGGCTACAGGCCTTGAACCGACTATGGGCCTTGAGCCTTCCTCTGTCTTCTTGGGCTTTAACATACTTAACTACTGACGAAGTTAACCCGGCCCAGATAGGCCGGTTTACGCCCAGTAGTAATATCCCCAACATATTTTGAAGGAGTTCTTCGAGTAAGAGATCCTTGGGGGCATCTTCTAGTGATAGCTCCGCTCGCCGGTCATATCTTGAACCAAGTGAAAGTTCTACTCGAGATGCCGCCACCAAAACTTGCTTATGGCCTTGCGATGAGTATATGGTGAGTGTGGGTAATAAAGAGGAATTTGAGCAATATGTTCACAATGTCGGTCTCGGTTCCTACCTTGCAGATAAGTGCGAACAACACCAACTTCTCACTGAATCATTTGTCAAAGGATTTAAATTCCTTCCCCGTGAGTCTAGGGTGTCGTTTATGCTTTATGATAGTCCATTTACCATCTCACTAGAAAATTTTGCTTACCACTGTAAACTTCCATTCTGGGGTTCGCTTGACGAACCGCCAAGGGCTGAGTATCAAACATTCTTATCTAGTCTTTGTTACAGTGAGACGAGGGGAGTGGCACAAGGTAGAATAAAGAGCATTCATTTTCCCGCAATTCAGTACTTTGCATTATTTAACGGGAAATGTATTGTAGGAAAGCAGGACTGTAGTACATTTTGTGTTCCAGACCTGAGCCTCATACACACCGCTCTCACCGGTGAAAGGAATTATAACCTTGGAGCAATTGTTGCACGCAGACTTCAGCATAACGCTAATAGTGTCTGGTTCTATGGTGGAATTTATGCCACACGTTTAGCACGAGGGCTGGGTGTTGCACCTTTGCCCTTTGACCCTATCCTACCCACACAGTATTTAGATTTTGACACCTTAAAATATCATAAGATTCTCAAGGGAAAGGTTGACAACTTCACATATAATTTGTTATTTAACCAAACATCTGTTGTGCACACATATTTGCCTGCGCCTGCTCTTTTTGACTATCACAACAAAGGAAGATATTTTGTTCTTGAGAGCGAGGCACGAGCTCACAACGCAGTAGTGGAGGCAACACGACAGGCCGAGGCATCCGCACCGAGAGCCTCCATGAGCTACCACGCCAACTATTATCTAGGCTACTGGTCAATTACCAAGTTAGGCCAAAAGCCTAAGCTTGGGGAAGTACGTGTTCTCACCGACATTACATTCATGTCCACTTATTCATCTTGTCGGTGTTCACACTTTCTTATTTTATCATCCATGCTTGGATTTATTTTTCTTGCTTTCTTCTTGTGTGTTAGAAAAACTTTAGAAAAACCAAAAAAATTAGTTGTAGTTAGTTTACTTTCTATGCATGCTTAGTTGTAATATTAAAAAGAAAAGAAAACCCAAAAAGATTTCCTTGTTCTTCTTTTGCTTGTTGGGAGCTTTCCCGTGTAAATAGTTTTTCTCATTTTTGTTTTGTCATTTTTATTTGTTTGTTCAAGAAAACCAAAAACTCCAAAAATATTTTAGTGCGTTTCTCTGAATTTCTTTTCTTTTTATTCGAGTTGTACCAAGGAGAAGACCACGATGAAAATGTTAAGTGACTCACTTATGAATAACTGTTGAACTAATAATGAGCCCATTTTACCTTGTCTTCTCCTATTGAATAAAACGTTTTGCAGATTCCAGCTTAGTCCACGGCACTCTTGCACTATTATTATTTTCATATCGTTCGGTCGTGCAAGTGGAAGGCAATAATGATGATATTCGATGAACTAGCTATGGCAGAGAGGAACTGGTATGAACTCGACTTGTTCTGTTTGTGTAATGTTTAACCTAGTATCCATGATTCAGCCCATTATGATTAAACATATTTGCAATAACAATTAGATATTATAGTTTCTCATGCCATGCATAAGTAGCTGGGAGTGAATAATGATTTATATTGGATATCAACATTGCATTAAAATGATGGTGATGTAGTATGATGATATGGTATCCTCCTCTGAATGTTCGAGTGAGTTGACTTGGCACATGTTCATGCATGTAGTTGAATCAAAACCAACATAGCCTCTATGATATTTATGTTCATGGTGATCATATCCTACTCATGCTAGTGTCCAATGTTACTTATGCATAATGCATGATCATGATCGTTGTTGCTCTCTAGCTGGCCGCTTCTCAATCTAATTGCTAGCCTTCGCCTGTACTAAGTGGGAATTCTGCTTGTACATCAAAAACCTTAAAGCCAAAGTTATTCCAGATGAGTCCACCATACCTACCTATATGTGGTATTACTCTGCCGTCCTAAGTAAATTTGCATGTGACACCTCTAAAAACTTTAAAAAAATATCCTTTTTGTGTGGCTGGATCGTTCATGGAATGACAGGAGGTGGTCAGTATCTTCCAAGCTAAGCGGATTATTCTCAGGTCTAGTGTTTATTCACTCACCATCGCATGAGAAAAGGGCGGTAATAGGGATGCCCAGTCCCAAACTGCAAACACAAAAAGAGTTAATCGCTCAAATAATCAAACAAAAACTCCCAATGGAGTTAAAACCTTTACTTTTTATCGCTTGGGAACCGCCACTAGTTTGTTTAGCATGGGAGATATTGATAGGTGATGGTCGTGAAGTAAATGAGAAAGGTGCATGTCTCAAAATATCATTTATCTCCGATTTAAAAACTTGAGCTCTGGCACCTCTGCAAATCACTGCTTCCCTCTGCGAAGGGACTATCTATTTACTTTTATGTTGTGCCATCACCTTCTAAAACAAGCGCTAGAACCTGAGAGCACAGCTGTCATGACTTATGCATTGTGTATAGCTAATGTTGGGTGCATCATGAGTGGATATTTTCTACCATGAATTACATTTTAGTTGCTGCTTGGACTTTCGAGGTGCTCTGCATTTATGTTTTGCGGTCTCAGAAAGTGCTAGCGAGATACCACTATTGTCATATTATATCATGGTTGTTTTGACAACGTGTTGCCATTTGAGATGTCTAATTATTACTCACTAGCTGATTATGTCATTGATATGAGTTATATAATCTTTAAGAGTTATTGTCGGCATGGTTAGTTATAATGTTGGCTGAAAACTTGGGTGCTGTTTAAGCTTATTTATGCAAACAAGAGCAAAAGAGTTTGTAAAAGGTTTTCTTTTTTACTTTCAGTTTATCAACTGAACTGCTTGAGGACAAGCAAAGGTTTAAGCTTGGGGGAGTTGATATGTCTCCAACGTATCTACTTTTCCTAACGCTTTCCTCTTGTTTTGGACTCTAATTTGCATGATTTTGAATGAAACTAACCCCGGACTAACGTTGTTTTCAGCAGAACTACCATGGTGTTGTTTTCGTGCAGAAATAAAAGTTCTTGGAACGGAATGAAACTTTGCGAGGATTTTTTATAACAATAATAAGAATTTCTGGAACCAAGAACCACCAGAGGGGGGCACCTGTGTGAGCACAACCCACCAGGGGGCGCCCCCTCTCTTGGTGTGCTCACGTGTGTTGTGCCCACCTGGTGGCCCCGTAGACCCTGAAACCGACGCTATAAAATTCTATTTTTCCAAAAAATCAGGGATAAAGAATTATCACGATCCACGAGATGGAGCCGCCATCACCTCCTGTTCTTCATCGGGAGGCCAGATCTGGAGTCCATTTGGGGCTCCGGAGAGCAGTGGCGGAGCGCTCCGGTGGGCGAGGTATGGCGCCTGCCATACCTTGATTATTGGCAAAAAAAATATTCGTATGTATCTATCACTCGGCCGCTCGAGCCTCCAGTCCTCGACCACAGTCAGGCAGCCAGCGGTGGCCTCAAGCCCTCGACCGCAGCTGGCTCGAGCGCCCTCTGCCCACGACCCCACGTCCCCTCTGGTCCCACCCACCTAAAAAAGAAAATGAACGACCCAGCGGAGATCATGCAGACCACGCTCCGTCACTGCCCACTCCTCTGCTCTGTCCCTGCCCGAGACCCAAACCTAGCTAGCGCGGCGGCGGCGGCTTACCCGGCGGGCGTGAGGTCGCGAGGACCATGGCACCAGGCGGGCGCGGGCGGCGGAAGGCCGGGGGCTTGGAGCCTTAGAGGGCGGCGAATCCAGCGGCGCAGCAAGCGACGGCAGCAGCAAGCGACGGCTCCGGCGGCGGCTTCAGCAGCAGCTCCGGCGGCGACTCCAGCGGCGCGGCGGCTTCAACACCGGCTCCAGCAGGCGACGGCCACAGTCGGGGTTTGGGATTCAGGTGAGACCAAGTCTGGCATTCATCCCACTGAACACGTCGAGTCTGTAGTCTGTACTCTATACTAATTGAGTCCTGCATATTCAGTTTAGATGTAAAAAGACTAGTAGCTAGCTGTGTCATTTGACACAGCCGAGTCTGTACTAAATACTAATTGAACCCTGCTTATTCAGTTATTGAACACGTCGTACTTATATGTGTGCCTATCCGAACTCTGAACTTTGATGGGCAGTAGCGTTTTTTCTTCTGTCAAAGTGTCAATTCTTCATGGACAGAAAGGCACTGACTAATAAGATGCCCAACCGGCTCAGTTTTGTCTAGATTGCTAGAAGATGGAAGGAAAGGGAAAGGGACTAGTAAATCCAAAGAAAAGAGGAAGAGGTAATTTCTCATTTTTCTGAAATTTTGTAGCAATTTTGAACAGCCTTAAATTCAACCATATTTTAGTGATATATTAATCTTCTCATTGCAGATTTGAAAAGGTTTTAGGTTGTTTTCCTATTGAGACATGTCTACATTTCCATTGTATTTGGTTATTCGTTCGTAGTGTGTATTGACTCTTTGATTCACATCAAAAAAAATCTTAGTGAGACTTCGCCAGACCTTAACTTTTTTCCGTGGTCCGCCTCTGCCGGAGAGGGGGATCTTCGTTCTTCGTCATCACCAACCCTTCTCCATCGCTAATTCCATGATGCTCCCCGCCGAGAGTGAGTAATTCCTTCGTAGGCTCGCTGGTCGGTGAGGAGTTGGATGAGATTCATCATGTAATCAAGTCAGTTTTGTTAAGATCTTGATCCCTAGTATCCACTATGTTCCAAGATTGATGTTGCTAGGACTTTTCCATGCTTAATGCTTGTCACTTTGGGCACGGGTGCCATGATTTCAGATCTGAACCGTTTATGTTATCACCATTATATCCATGTTCTAGATCCGATCTTGCAAGTTATAGTCACCTACTACGTGTTATGATCCGGCAACCCCGGAGTGACAATAACCGAGACTTCTCCCGGTGATGATCATAGTTTGGGGAGTTCATGTATTTACTATGTGTTAATGCTTTGTTCCGGTTCTCTATTAAAGGAGGCCTTAATATCCCTTAGTTTCCAATATGGACCCCGCTGCCATGGGAGGATAGGACAAAAGATGTCATGCAAGTTCTTTCCATAAGCACGTATGACTATTTACGGAATACATGCCTACATTATATTGATGAACTGGAGCTAGTGCCGTATCGCCCTAGGTTATAACTATCTCATGATGAATATCATCCAACAAGTCACCGATCCAGTGCCTACGAATTTATCCTATATTGTTCTTGCTAAGTTACTACTGCTATCATCACTGTTACACTTGCTACAAAACTACTGCTATCACTGTTAATGTTACCATTGCTAGTGCTACTACTATCAAAACTATCATATTACTGTGCTACTGATCACTTTACTGCAGATAATTAACCTCCAGGTATGGTTGAATTGACAACTCAGCTGATAATACCTTCAAATATTCTTTGGCTCCCCTTGTGTCGAATCTATAAATTTGGGTTGAATACTCTACCCTCGAAAACTGTTGCGATCCCCTATACTTGTGGGTTATCAATACATAGCAACGAGGGGAGAGTGTGTCTATGTAACCTCGTAGACCGTAAGCGGAAGCATTTAACAACACGGTTGATGTGACAACACATGTCTATGGTTAGGAAACCTTAACCATGTTTGATCAACGAGCTAGTCTAGTAGAGGCTCACTAGGGACATGGTATTTGTTTATGTATTCACACATGTATTTAAGTTTCCAATCAATACAATTCTAGCATGAATAATAAACCTTTATTATGAATAAGGAAATATAAAATAACAACTTTATTATTGCCTCTAGGGCATATTTCCTTCATTTTTCTCCACGGGCGAGCGTCCCCGGTCGGCGCCATGGATCCGGCCTGGAGCGTGCTGTGCAGCCTTGTAGCGGACAAATTAGGTTGATTCTGATGCTAGTAAGCGTAGAATCGCTCGAGGGATAGCCGTGTGCGCCAGCGCCGCGAATTTGGGGCCATGGTGAAGAAGGGGTTTCGCCGATTTGATCGGTCGGTGTTGGAGAAGAAAAGGGCGTCTCACTTGACTCCAGCCAGCAGAATCGCATCCGAGGAAGGTAGGTTCCATGCCTGGCGATTTGTTGGTTCAATTTCGATCGGCAAGATTCTCGAAAAATCATAGGCATGCATTTCTTTAGATGGATGCTTGGAGTTCCCTCGTCGTTGTCTTTGTCGTATGATTCCGGTATAGAGGAAATGATTTTGGACGATGATGTCGACAACCTAGTGTTGTTGCATCTCATGGACAAATTCGAAAAGGGCCAGAAGAGAAAGCACCACGGATCCATGGTTGACCGGCTATGCATTCCGCACAACTAAGCTCTCGCGACAATATGCTCATGAAGGACTACTTCATCGAGGTACAGACATATCCGGTGAAGGAAATATGCCCTAGAGGCAATAATAAAGTTATTATTTATTTCCTTATTTCATGATAAATGTTTATTATTCATGCTAGAATTGTATTAACCGGAAACATAATACATGTGTGCATACATAAACAAACATAGTGTCACTAGTATGCCTCCACTCGACTAGCTCATTGATCAAAGATGGTTAAGTTTCCTAACCATAGACATGAGTTGTTATTTGATCAATGGGATCACATCATTAGGAGAATGATGTGATTGACTTGACCCATTCTGTTAGCTTAGCACTAGATCGCTTTGTTTACTTCTATTGCTTTCTTCATGACTTATACATGTTCTTATGACTATGAGATTATGCAATTCCCGAATACTGGAGGAACACTTTGTGTGCTACCAAACGTCACAACGTAACTGGGTGATTATAAAGGTGCTCTACAGGTGTCTCCGATGGTACTTGTTGAGTTGGCATAGATCAAGATTAGGATTTGTCACTCCGATTGTCAGAGAGATATCTCTAGGCCCTCTCGGTAATGCACATCACTATAAGCCTTGCAAGCAATGCAACTAATGAGTTTGTTGTGGGATAGTGCATTACGAAACGAGTAAAGAGACTTGCTGGTAACGAGATTGAACTAGGTATTGGGATACCGACGATCGAATCTCGGGCAAGTAACATACCCGATGACAAAGAGAACAACGTATAGTGTTATGCTGTTTGACCGATAAAGCTCTTCATAGAATATGTAGGAACCAATATGAGCATCCAGGTTCCGCTATTTGTTATTGACCGGAGACATGTCTTGGTCATGTCTACAATGTTCTCGAACCCGTAGGGTCCGCACGCTTAAAGTTCTGTGACGATCGGTTTTATAAGTTTATATGTTTTGATGTACCGAAGGTAGTTCGGAGTCCCGGATATGATCAGGGACATGAAGAGGAGTCTCGAAATGGTCGAGACATGAAGATTGATATATTGGTAGCCTACATTTGGACATCGGAAGAGTTCCAGGTAAAATCGGGATTTTACCGGAGTACCGGAGGGGTTACCGGAACCCCCGGGGGCTAATGGGCCTTGTTGGGCCATAAGGGAAAGAGAGAGGGGCCGGCCTAGGGCAGGCAGCGCGCCCCTCCCCTCTGGTCCAAATTGGACTAGGAGGGGGGCGCCCCCTTTCCTTCTCCTTCTCTCCCTTCCTTTCCCCCTCCTAGTAGGAGTAGGAAAGATGGGAATCCTACTCCTACTAGGAGGAGGATTCCTCCTCCTGGCGCACCAACAAGGGACGGCCGACCTCCCCTTGCTCCTTTATATACAGGAGTAGGGGGGCACCTCTAGACACACAAGTTGATCAGAAAGATCTCTCCCAGCTGTGTGCGGTGCCCCCCTCCACCATAATTCACCTCGGTCATACTGTAGCGGTGCTTAGGCGAAGCCCTGCGACGGTAGCTTCATCAACATCGTCACCACGCCGTCGTGCTGACGAAACTCTTCCCTGAGCTTTACTGGATCGTGAGTTCGTGGGACGTCACCGAGCTGAACGTGTGCTGAACGCGGAGGTGCCGTACGTTCGGTACTGAGGATCGGTCGATCGTGAAGACATATGACTACATCAACCGCGTTGTCATAACGCTTCCGCTTAACGGTCTACAAGGGTAAGTGAATGACACCCTCCCCTCTCATTGCTATGCATCACCATGATCCTGCGTGTGCGTAGAATTTTTTTGAAATTACTATGTTCGCCAACAGTGGTATCAGAGCCTGGTTTTATGCGTAGTTGTTATATGCACGAGTAGAACACAAGTGAGTTGTGGACGATACAAGTCATACTGCTTACCAGCATGTCTGATATGTCTCCGTCGTATCTACTTTTCCAAACACTTTTGCCCTTGTTTTGGACTCTAACTTGCATGATTTGAATGGAACTAACCCGGACTGACGCTGTTTTCAGCAGAATTACCATGGTGTTATTTATGTGCAGAAACAAATGTTCTCGGAATGACCTAAAACTTCACAGAGCAACTTTTTGGAAAATAGAAAAATACCTGCAAAAGATGAAGGCTAGGGGACCCACCACCTATCCACGAGGGTGGGGGGCGCGCCCCCTACCTTGTGGGCCCCCTGGTGCCTCTCCGACTCCAACTCCAACACTATATATTGTGTTTCGGGGAGGAAAAAATCAGAGAGAAGAAATCATCGCGTTTTACGATACAGAGCCGCTGCCAAGCCCTAAAACCTCTCAGGAGGGCTGATTTGGAGTCCGTTCGGGGCTCCGGAGAGGGGAATCCGTCGCCATCGTCATCATCAACCATCCTTCATCACCAATTTCATGATGCTCACCGCCGTGTGTGAGTAATTCCATCGTAGGCTTGCTGGACGGTGATGGGTTGGATGAGATTTATCATGTAATTGAGTTAGTTTTATTAGGGTTTGATCCCTAGTATCCACTATGTTCTGAGATTGATGTTGCTATGACTTTGCTATGCTTAATGCTTGTCACTAGGGCCCGAGTGCCATGATTTCAGATCTGAACCTATTATGTTTTCATAAATATATGAGAGTTCTTGATCCTATCTTGCAAGTCTATAGTCACCTATTATGTGTAATGATCCGTTAACCCCGAAGTGACAATAATCGGGATACTTACCGGTGATGACCGTAGTTTGAGGAGTTCATGTATTCACTATGTGTTAATGCTTTGTTCCGGTACTCTATTAAAAGGAGGCCTTAATATCCCGTAGTTTCCGTAAGGACCCCGCTGCCATGGGAGGGTAGGACAAAAGATGTCATGCAAGTTCTTTTCCATAAGCATCTATGACTATATTCGGAATACATGCCTACATTACATTGATGAACTGGAGCTAGTTCTGTGTCACCCAAGGTTATGACTGTTACATGATGAACCGCATCCGGCATAATTCTCCATCACTGATCCATTGCCTACGAGCTTTTCATATATTGTTCTTCGCTTATTTACTTTTCCGTTGCTATTGCTATCATCACTACAAAATACCAAAAACACTACTTTTACTATTGTTACCTTTTGCTACCATTACCACTACTACCATATTACTTTGCTACTAAACACTTTGCTGCATATATTAAGTTTCCAAGTGTGGTTGAATTGACAACTCAGCTGCTAATACTTGAGAATATTCTTTGGCTCTCCTTGTGTCGAATCAATAAATTTGGGTTGAATACTCTACCCTCGAAAACTGTTGCGATCCCCTATACTTGTGGGTTATCAATGTCATACTTTGGTTCGGCGGTATTGTTGGATGAAGCGGCCCAGACAGACATTACGCGTACGCTTATGCGATACTGGTTCTATTGACGTGCTTTGCACATAGGTGGCTGGCGGGTGTCAGTTTCTCCAACTTTAGTTGAACCGAGTGTGGCTACGCCCGGTCCTTGAGAAGGTTAAAACAACACTAACTTGATGAACTATCGTTGTGGTTTTGATGCGTAGGTAAGAACGGTTCTTGCTCAGCCCGTAGCAACCACGTAAAACTTGCAACAACAAAGTAGAGGACGTCTAACTTGTTTTTGCAGGGCATGTTGTGATGTGATATGGTCAAGACATGATGCTATATTTATTGTATGAGATGATCATGTTTTGTAACGGAGTTATCAACAACTGGAAGGAGCCATATGGTTGTCCCTTTATTGTATGCAATGCAATCGCCCTGTAATTGCTTTACTTTGTCACTAAGCGGTAGCGATAGTCATAGAAGCAATAGTTGGCGAGACGACAACGATGCTACGATGGAGATCAAGGTGTCGCGCCGGTGACAATGGTGATCATGATGGTGCTTCGGAGATGGAGATCACAAGCACAAAATGATGATGGCCATATCATATCACTTATATTAGTTGCATGTGATGTTTATCCTTTATGCATCTTGTTTTGCTTTGATTGACGGTAGCATTATAAGATGATCTCTCACTAAATTTCAAGATAAAAGTGTTCTCCCTGAGTATGCACCGTTGCCAAAGTTCGTCGTGCCGAGACACCACGTGATGATCGGGTGTGATAAGCTCTACGTCCATCTACAACGGGTGCAAGCTAGTTTTGCACACGCAGAATACTCTGGTTAAACTTGACGAGCCTAGCATATGCAGATATGGCCTCGGAACACTGAGACTGAAAGGTCGAGCGTGAATCATATAGTAGATATGATCAACATAATGATGTTCACCATTGAAAACTACTCCATTTCACATGATGATCGGTTATGGTTTAGTTGATATGGATCACGTGATCACTTAGATGATTAGAGGGATGTCTATCTAAGTGGGAGTTCTTAAGTAATATGATTAATTGAACTTAAATTTATCATGAACTTAGTACCTGATAGTATTTTGCTTATCTATGTTGTTGTAGATAGATGGCCCGTGCTATTGTTCCGTTGAATTTTAATGTGTTCCTTGAGAAAGCAAAGTTGAAAGATGATGGTAGCAATTACACGGACTGGGTCCGTAACTTGAGGATTATCCTCATTGCGGCACAGAAGAATTACGTCCTGGAAGCACCGCTGGGTGCCAGGCCTGCTGCAGATGCTACTGATGACATTAAGAACGTCTAGTAGACTAAAGCTGATGACTACTCAATAGTTCAGTGTGCCATGCTTTACGGCTTAGAACCGGGACTTCAACGCCTTTTGAACGTCATGGAGCATATGAGATGTTCCAGGAGTGAAGTTAATATTTCAAGCAAATTCCCGGATTGAGAGATATGAAGTCTCCAATAAGTTCTATAGCTACAAGATGGAGGAGAATAGTTCTGTCAGTGAGCATATACTCAAAATGTCTAGGTATCATAATCACTTGACTCAACTAGGAGTTAATCTTCCTGTTGATAGTGTCATTGACAGAGTTCTTCAATCACTGTCACCAAGCTACAAGAGCTTCATGATGAACTATAATATGCAAGGGATGAATAAGACAATTTCCGAGCTCTTCGCAATGCTAAAGGTTGCGGAGGTAGAAATCAAAAAGGAGCATCAAGTGTTGATGGTTAACAAAACCACCAGTTTCAAGAAAAAGGATAAAGGGAAGAAGAAGAAGAAGAAGAAGAAGAAGAAGAAGAGGAACTTCAAGAAGAACGGCAAACAAGTTGCTGCTCAAGAGAAGAAACCCAAATTTGGACCTAAGCCTGAGACTGAGTGCTTCTACTACAAACAGACTGGTCACTGGAAGCGGAACTGCCCCAAGTATTTGGCGGATAAGAAGGATGGAAAGGTGAACAAAGGTATATGTGATATACATGTTATTGATGTGTACCTTACCAGAGCTCGCAGTAGCACCTAGGTGTTAGATACTGGTTTTGTTGCTAATATTTGCAACTCGAAACAGGGACTACGGATTAAGCGAAGACTGGCTAAGGACGAGGTGACGATGCGCGTGGGAAATGGTTCCAAAGTCGATGTGATCGCCGTCGGCACGCTACCTCTACATCTACCTTCGGGATTACTTTTAGACCTAAATAATTGTTATTTGGTGCCAGCGTTAAGCATGGACATTATATCTGGATCTTGTTTGATGCGAGACGGTTATTCATTTAAATCTGAGAATAATGGTTGTTCTATTTATATGAGTAATATCTTTTATGGTCATGCACCCTTGAGGAGTGGTTTATTTTTGTTCAATCTCGATAGTAGTGATACACATATTCATAATGTTGAAGCCAAAAGATGCAGAGTTGATAATGATAGTGCAACTTAGTTGTGGCACTGCCGTTTGGGTCATATTGGTATAAAGCGCATGAAGAAACTCCATTCTGAAGGACTTTTGGAATCACTTGATTATGAATCACTTGGTACTTGCGAACCATGCCTCATGGGCAAGATGACTAAAACGCCGTTCTCCAGAACTATGGAGCGAGCAACAGATTTATTGGAAATCATACATACTGATGTATGTGGTCCGATGAATGTTGAGGCTCGCGGCGGGTATCGTTATTTTCTCACCTTCACAGATGATTTGAGCAGATATGGGTATATCTACTTGATGAAACATAAGTCTGAAACATTTGAAAAGTTCAAAGAATTTCATAGTGAAGTGGAAAATCATCGTAACAAGAAAATCAAGTTTCTACGATCTGATCGTGGAGGTGAATATTTGAATTACGAGTTTGGTCTTCATTTGAAACAATGTGAAATAGTTTCGCAACTCACGCCACCCGGAACACCACAGCGTAATGGTGTGTCCGAATGTCGTAATCGTACTTTACTAGATATGGTGCGATCTATGATGTCTCTTACTGATTTACCGCTATTGTTTTGGGGTTATGCTTTAGAGACGGCTGCATTCACGTTAAATAGGGCGCCATCAAAATCCGTTGAGATGACGCCTTATGAACTATGGTTTGGCAAGAAACCAAAGTTGTCATTTCTTAAAGTTTGGGGCTGCGATGCTTATGTGAAAAAGCTTCAACCTGATAAGCTTGAACCCAAATCGGAGAAATGTGTCTTCATAGGATACCCAAAGGAAACTGTTGGGTATACCTTCTATCACAGATCCGAAGGCAAGACATTCGTTGCTAAGAATGGATCATTTCTAGAGAAGGAGTTTCTCTCGAAAGAAGTGAGTGGGAGGAAAGTGGAACTTGATGAGGTAACTGTACCTGCTCCCTTATTGGAGAGTAGTTCGCCACAGAAACTGGTTCCTGAGACACCTACACCAATTAGTGAGGAAGCTAATGATGATGATCATGAAACTCAGCTCAAGTTACTACTGAACCTTGTAGGTCAACCAGAGCAAGATCCGCAGCAGAGTGGTACGGTAATCCTATTCTGGAGGTCATGTTACTTGACCATGACGAACCTACGAACTATGAGGAAGCGATGATGAGCCTAGATTCTGCAAAATGGCTTGAGGCCATGAAATCTGAGATGGGATCCATGTATGAGAACAAAGTGTGGACTTTGGTTGACTTGCCCGATGATTGGCAAGCCATTGAGAATAAATGGATCTTCAAGAAGAATACTGACGCTAACGGTAATGTTACTGTCTATAAAGCTCGACTTGTTGCGAAAGTTTCCGACAAGTTCAAGGAGTTGACTACGATGAGACCTTCTCACCTGTAGCGATGCTTAAGTCTGTCCGAATCATGTTAGCAATTGATGCATTTTATGATTATGAAATTTGGAAAATGGATGTAAAGACTGCATTCCTGAATGGATTTCTGGAACAAGAGTTGTATATAATGCAACCTGAAGGTTTTATCGACCCAAAGGGAACTAACAAAGTGTGCAAGCTCCAGCGATCCATTTATGGACTGGTGCATGCCTCTCGGAGTTGGAATAAACATTTTGATAGTGTGATCAAAGTATATGGTTTTATACAGACTTTTGGAGAAGCCTGTATTTACAAGAAAGTGAATGGGAGCTCTGTAGCATTTCTAATATTATATGTGGATGACATATTGTTGATTGGAAATGATATAGAATTTTTGGATAACATAAAAGGATACTTGAATAAGAGTTTTTCAATGAAAGACCTCGGTGAAGCTGCTTATATATTGGGCATCAAGATCTATAGACATAGATCAAGACGCTTAATTGGACTTTCACAAAGCACATACCTTGATAAAGTTTTGAAGAAATTCAAAATGGATCAAGCTAAGAAAGGGTTCTTACCTGTGTTACAAGGTGTGAAGTTGAGTAAGACTCAATGCCCGACCACTGCAGAAGATAAAGAGAAAATGAAAAGTGTTTCCCTATGCTTCAGCCATAGGCTCTATCATGTTTGCAATGTTGTGTACCAGACCTGATGTGTGCCTTGCTATTACTCTAGTAGGGAGGTACCAAAGTAATCCAGGAGCGGATCACTGGACAGCGGTCAAGAACATCCTTAAGTACCTGAAAAGGACCAAGGATATGTTTCTCGTTTATGGAGGTGACAAAGAGCTCATCATAAATGGTTACGTTAGTGCAAGCTTTAACACTGATCCGGACGATTCTAAATCGCAGACCGGATACGTGTTTATATTGAACGATGGACCTGTCGGTTGGAGCGGTTCTAAACAGAGCGTCATGGCGGGATCTACATGTGAAGCGGAGTACATTGCTGCTACGGAAGCAGCAAATGAAGGAGTCTGGATGAAGGAGTTCATATCCGATCTAGGTGTCATACCTAGTGCATCGGGTCCAATGAAAATCTTTTGTGACAATACTGGTGCAATTGCCTTGGCAAAGGAATCCAGATTTCACAAAAGAACCAAGCACATCAAGAGACGCTTCAACTCCATCCGGGATCAAGTCCAGGTGGGAGGCATAGAGATTTGCAAGATACATACGGATCTGAATGTTGCAGACCCCTTGACTAAGCCTTTTCTACGAGCAAAACATGATCAACACAAGGCTCCATGGGTGTTAAAATCTTTACTATGTAATCTAGATTATTGACTCTAGTGCAAGTGGGAGATTGAAGGAAATATGCCCTAGAGGCAATAATAAAATTATTATTTATTTCCTTATTTCATGATAAATGTTTATTATTCATGCTATAATTGTATTAACCGGAAACATAATACATGTGTGAATACATAAACAAACATAGTGTCACTAGTGTGCCTCTACTTGACTAGATCATTGATCAAAGATGGTTAAGTTTCCTAACCATAGACATGAGTTGTTATTTGATCAATGGGATCACATCATTAGGGGAATGATGTGATTGACTTGACCCATTCCGTTAGCTTAGCACTTGATCGTTTTGTTTACTGCTATTGCTTTCTTCATGACTTATACATGTTCTTATGACTATGAGATTATGCAACTCCCGAATACCGGAGGAACACTTTGTGTGCTACCAAACGTCACAACGTAACTGGGTGATTGTAAAGGTGCTCTACAGGTGTCTCCAATGGTAGTTGTTGAGTTGTCATAGATCAAGATTAGGATTTGTCACTCCGATTGTCGGAGAGGTATCTCTGGGCCCTCTCGGTAATGCACATCACTATAAGCCTTGCAAGCAATGCAACTAATGAGTTAGTTGTGGGATAGTGCATTACAAAATGAGTAAAGAGACTTTTCGATAACGAGATTGAACTAGGTATTGGGATACCGATGATCGAATCTCGGACAAGTAACATACCGATGACAAAGAGAAGAACGTATAGTGTTATGCGGTTTGACCGATAAAGATCTTCGTAGAATACGTAGGAACCAATATGAGCATCCAGGTTCCGCTATTGGTTATTGACCAGAGACATGTCTCGGTCATGTCCACATAGTTCTCGAACCCGTAGGGTCCGCACGCTTAAAGTTCTGTGACGATCGGTTTTATGAGTTTATATGTTTTGATGTACTGAAGGTAGTTCGGAGTCCTGGATATGATCACGTACATGATGAGGAGTCTTGAAATGGTCGAGACATGAAGATTGATATATTGGAATCCTACATTTGGACATCGGAAGAGTTCCGGGTAAAATCGGGATTTTACCGGAGTACCAGAGGGGTTATCGGAACCCCCCGGGGGCTAATGGGCCTAGTTGGGACATAAGGGAAAGAGAGAGGGGCCGGCCTAGGGCAGGCAGCGCGCCCCTCCCCTCTGGTCCGAATTGGACTAGGAGGGGGCGCCCCCCTTTCCTTCTCTTTCTCTCCCTTCCTTTCCCCCTCCTAGTAGGAGTAGGAAAGAGGGGAATCCTACTCCTACTAGGAGGAGGATTCCTCCTCCTGGCGCACGAACAAGGGCCGGCCACCCCCCCTTGCTCCTTTATATACAGGGGTAGGAGCACCTCTAGACACACAAGTTGATCACCAAGATCTCTCCCAGCCGTGTGCGGTGCCCCCTCCACCATAATCCACCTCGGTCATACTGTAGCGGTGCTTAGGCGAAGCCCTGCCATGGTAGCTTCATCAACATCATCACCACGCCGTCATGCTGAAGAAACTCTTCCCCGAGCTCTACTGGATCGTGAGTTCGGGGGACGTCACCGAGCTGAACGTGTGCTGAGCGCGGAGGTGCTGTACGTTCAGTACTAAGGATCGATCGATCGTGAAGACGTACGACTACATCAACCGCGTTGTCATAAAGCTTCCTCTTAAAGGTCTACGAGGGTATGTGGACGACACTCTCCCCTCTCGTTGCTATGCATCACCATGATCCTGCATTTACGTAGGAATTTTTTTTGAAATTACTACGTTCCCCAACATCCGGCTCATCATTTTCTTGTGATATCGAATGTGTAGGCCTCTTTTTGTTTGCATCGTCGAAGCTTGCGAGCAAAATTGCTGTTTTTTCACTCGTAGGAGGAATGCCTTCAATTTTCTTGGGTTTAGTGCATATAAAAAATATCAACGGCAATGAGAGTTATTGCAAATGTCATTCCCGCCGATTATACCGATGAATATCTTCGCATTGGTGAAGGTCCGACCAGCATCAAGTGTGTGTGGATGTTTGCGAAGACAATGATCAAGGTTTTTGGCAGAGTATCTTGGGGCTCCAAGTGAGGACACAAAAAAGTTGATGGCGATGAACGAAGAGAGGGAATTGTCGGGCATGCTTGGGGGTATTCATTGCATGCATTGAAGGTGGTAGAACTGCCCGGTGGCTTGGGCAGGGCAATACACTGGCCACAAACATAAACCTACCATTGTGCTTGAAGCTGTGGCACCACATAGTTTATGGATTTCACATTGCTTCTTTGGTTTGCCAGGGTCACTCAATGATATCAATGTCTTGCAATGATCTCATCTTATTTCTCAGCTAGCTAGTGTAAAGCTCCGGCTTGCAACTATACCGTTAATGGCCATGACTATACCATGAGGTACTATCTCACCGACGGTATTTATCCTCCATTGGCAACATTTGTGAAGACCATTAGTGACCCCAAAACCAAGAAGCGCAAAATTTTTGCCGAAGCACAAGAAGCCTGCCGAAAGGATATTGAGGGGGCATTTTGTGTGTTGCAAGGTTGGTTTGCAATTGTTTGAGGTCCCGCTCGCTTTTGGGGTAAGAAATTGAAGGAAATATGCCCTAGAGGCAATAACAAAGTTGTCATTTATATTTCCTTATATCATGATAAATTTTTAATATTCAGGCTAGAATTGTATTAACCGGAAACTTAGTACATGTGGGAATACATAGACAAACAGAGTGTCCCTAGTATGCCTCTACTTGACTAGCTCGTTAATCAAAGATGGTTAAGTTTCCTAACCATAGACATGCATTGTCATTTGATGAATGGGATCACATCATTAGAGAATGATGTGATGGACAAGACCCATCCGTTAGCTTAGCATAATGATCGTTTAGTTTTATTGCTATTGCTTTCTTCATGACTTATACATGTTCCTCTGACTATGAGTTATGCAACTCCCGAATACCGGAGGAACACCTTCTGTGCTATCAAATGTCACAACGTAACTAGGTGATTAGAAGGATGCTCTACAGGTGTCTCCGATGGTGTTTGTTGAGTTGGCATAGATCAAGATTAGGATTTGTCACTCCGTGTATCGGAGAGGTATCTCTAGGCCCTCTCAGTAATGCACATCACTATGAGCCTAGCAAACAATGTGACTAATGATTTAATCACGGGATGATGCATTATGGAACGAGTAAAGAGACTTGCCGGTGACGAGATTGAACTAGGTATGATAATACCGACGATCAAATCTCGGGCAAGTAACATACCGATGACAAAGGGAACAACGTATGTTGTTATGCGGTTTGACCGATAAAGATCTTCGTAGAATATGTAGGAGCCAATATGAGCATCCAGGTTCCGCTATTGGTTATTGACCAGAGATGTGTCTCGGTCATGTATACATAGTTCTCAAACCCATAGGGTCCGCACGCTTAACGTTCGATGATGATTTGTATTATGAGTTATGTGATTTGATGAACGAAGTTTGTTCGGAGTCCCGGATGAGATCTCGGACATGACGAGGAGTCTTGAAATGGTCAAGAGGTAAAGATCGATATATTGGAAGGTTATATTCGTATACCGGAATGGTTCCGAAGTGTTTCGGGTATTTTTCGGAGTACCGGGGGGTTACCGGAACCCCCCCCCCCCGGGGAAGTAATGGGCCTTAATGGGCTTTAGTGGAAAGGAGAGAAGGGCCTCAAGGGGTGGCCGCGCGCCCCCCCAAGGGCTGGTCCAAATTGGACTAGGAGGGGTGGCGCCCCCTCCTTCCTTCTCCCCTCTTCCTCATTCCCTCCTTCTCCTAGTAGGCATAGGAAGAGGGGGGGGATCCTACTTGGACCGGGAGTCCAAGTAGGACTCCCCCCTATGGCGCCCCCCTTGGTCTGGCCTCCTCTTCCCCGCTCCTTTATATACATGGGAGGGCACACCAAGTCTTCTCTTACCCGTGTGCGGTGCCCCCTCCACAGTTACACACCTCGGTCATATCACCGTAGTGCTTAGGCGAAGCCCTGCGCCGGTAACTTCATCATCACTGTCAACACGCCATCGTGGTGACGAAACTCTCCCTCGTTGTCAACTGGATCAAGAGCTCGATGGACATCATCGAGCTGAACGTGTGCTGAACGCGGAGGTGCCATACGTTCGGTGCTAGGAATGGTTGAATGGCGAAGACGTTCGACTACATCAACCGCATTACTAAAAGCTTCTGCTTTCGGTCTACGAGGGTACATGGACACACTCTCTCCTCTCATTGCTATGCATCTCCTAGATAGATCTTGCGTGATCGTAGGAAAATTGTGAAATACTGCGTTCCCCAACAGTGGCATCCGAGCCAGGTCTATGCGTAGATGTTATATGCATGAGTAGAACACAAAGAGTTGTGGGCGATAATAGTCATACTCCTTACCACCAACGTCTTACTTTGATTCGGCGGTATTGTTGGATGAAGCGTCCTAGACCGACATTACATGACCGCATTCATGAGACTGGTTCTACCGACGTGCTTTGCACACATGTGGCTAGGGGGTGTCTGTTTCTCCAACTTTAGTTGAATTGATTTTGACTACGCACGGTCCTTGTTGAAGGTTAAAACAGCACACTTGACGAAAAATCGTTGTGGTTTCGATGCGTAGGTAAGAACAGTTCTTGCCAGAAGCCCGTAGCAGCCACGTAACACTTGCAACAACAAAGTGGAGGACGTCTAACTTGTTTTTGCAGGGCATGTTGCGATGTGATATGGTCAAGACGTGATGAGATATAAGTTGTTGTATGACATGATCATGTTTTGTAAAAGTTATAGGCAACTGGCAGGAGCCTTACGGTTGTCTCTTTATTGTAGGAAATGCAATCACCTTGTAATTGCTTTACTTTATCACTAAGCGGTAGAGATAGCCGTGGAAGCAATAGTTGGCGAGATGACAACGATGCTATGATGGAGATCAAGGTGCCAAGCCGGTGACGATGGAGATCATGACAGCGCTTTGGAGATGGAGATCAAAGGCACAAGATGATGATGGCCATAGCATGTCACATATTTTGATTGCATGTGATGTTTATCCTTTATGCATTTTATTTTGCTTAGTACGGCGGTAACATTATAAGATGATCCCTCACTAAATTTCAAGGTATAAGTGTTCTCTCTGAGTATGCACCGTTGCTACAGGTCATCATGCCGAGACACCATGTGATGATCGGGTGTGATAAGCTCTACATTCACATACAACGGGTGCAAGCCAGTTTAGCACGTGGAGAATACTCGGGTTAAACTTGACGAGCCTAGCATATGCAGATATGGCCACGAAACACTGAGACCAAAAGGTCGAACGTGAATCATATAGTAGATATGATCAACATAGTGATGTTCACCATTGAAAACTACTCCATCTCACGTGATGATTGGACATGGTTTAGTTGATATGGATCATGTGATCATTTAGATGACTAGAGGGATGTCTATCTAAGTGGGAGTTCTTAAGTAATATGATTAATTGAACTTTAATTTATCATGAACTTAGTACATGATAGTATTTGCATGTCTATGTTGTTGTAGATCAATGGCCCATGCTACCGTCCCCTTGAATTTTAATGTGTTCCTAGAGAAAGCTAAGTTCAAAGATGTTGGTAGCAACTACATGGACTGGGTCCGTAGCTTGAGGATTATCCTCATTGCTGCACAGAAGAATTACATCCTGGAAGCACCACTAGGTGCAAGACCCGCTGCAGGAGCAACTCCAGATGTTATGAACGTCTGTCAGAGCAAAGCTGATGACTACTCAATAGTTTAGTGCGCCATGCTTTACGGCTTAGAATCGGGACTTCAAAGACGTTTTGAACGTCATGGAGCATATGAGATGTTCCAGGAGTTGAAGTTAACATTTCAAGCAAATGCCCGAATTGAGAGATATGAAGTCTCCAATAAGTTATATAGCTTCAAGATGGAGGAGAATAGTTCTGTCAGTGAATATATACTCAGAATGTCTGGGCACCACAACCACTTGACTCAACTGGGAGTTAATCTTCCTGATGATAGTGTCATTGACAGATTTCTTCAATCACTGCCACCAAGCTACAAAATCTTCGTGATGAACTATAATATGGAAGGGATGGATAAGATAATTCCCGAGCTCTTCGCGATGCTAAAAACTGCGAAGGTGGAAATCAAGAAGGAGCATCAAGTGTTGATGGTTAACAAGACCACCAGTTTCAAGAAAAATGGCAAAGGGAAGAAGGGGAACTTCAAGAAGAACGGCAAGCAAGTTGCTGCTCAAGTGAAGAAGCCCAAGTCTGGACCTAAACCTGAGACTAAGTGCTTCTACTGCAAAGGGACTGGTCACTGGAAGCGGAACTGCCCCAAGTATTTGGCGGATAAGAACGATGGCAAAGTGAAAGGTATATCTGATATACATGTTATTGATGTGTACCTTACTAATGCTCGTAGTAGCGCCTGGGTATTTGATACCGGTTCTGTTGCTCATATTTGCAACTCGAAAGAGGGGCTCCGGATTAAATGAAGATTGGCTAAGGACGAGGTGACGATGCGCGTGGGAAATGGTTCCAAAGTCGATGTGATCGCAGTCGACACACTACCTCTACATCTACCTTCGGGATTAGTATTAGACCTAAATAATTGTTATTTGGTGCCAGCGTTGAGCATGAACATTATATCTGGATCTTGTTTGATGCGAGACGGTTATTCATTTAAATCAGAGAATAATGGTTGTTCTATTTATATGAGTAATATCTTTTATGGTCATGCACCCTTGATGAGTGGTCTATTTTTGCTGAATCTCGATTGTAGTATTCATAATATTGAAGCCAAAAGATGCAAGGTTAATAATGATAGTGCAACTTATTTGTGGCACTGTCGTTTAGGTCATATTAGTGTAAAGCTGTCGGCGTTTTGGGAACGGGGCCCCCAGACCTGCCTGCATGCGGCCCACGGCGTGGCTGAGCCAGCAGGCCGAATGGCCCATCTTCGTCAACAAGGCACCCAAGACCCTCGCGAGGGTCCAAGCCTCGCGAGGCGGACGACGCAAGACCTCCTCTGGAGTTGCCGAGCCAGGCAGGCTCATGAGGAGCGGAGATATCAAGGCGGGGCAAAACCTCACGAGGCTCTCATGACGTGAGCCATGATGATCGACACCAGGCGGGCGCCGGCACGCGCAGCGTCCTTGTTTCCTCTTTGGTGCAAGGGAGGCAAGCGCAGCCGCGGGGTACCGAGGCCTCAGGCAAAGGTTGCCATTTCGGTGCAACAAGACCAAGACCATGGACTGCAAGATGGAGGTCATCATGGAGCCCAAGACGGCGTCACCCTAGAGCTTTTCGCAGGCGAAGACCGCTTTTGTCAGGATAGCTTCTACTAGTTGTCCCCTTCGAATTAGCCCGCCATTGTTGACTCCCTTCCCGTTCAATATTTTGGAAGAGGACCAGGGCCTCTATAAATAGGACTAGCCACCATAGCAGGGGAGACTCATCAGACCTAGAGGGACAGACAAGTCCAAAAGCACAAGAACACCTCAACCTCAGGAGGCTGCTCTTCCCCTTGTATTATTCATCATTAGCCCAAGAGGCAATCCACCACCACCACACTGAAGTAGGGTATTACACCACAACGGTGGGCCGAACCAGTATAAACCCCGTGTCTTTATGTGTTGTGAGTTCATCGAGTTCGTCCGCCAGATCTTAGCGAGCTAGAGCGTAGATCGGTAGGAGGGAGAGACTTCGCGCGCACCCCAGTGTTCGAACCTTAAGGGTTTGCCGGAACCCCACATCTGACATTTGGCGCGCCAGGTAGGGGTGCGCCGGGGCTTCTCTCCACCAACCAGCGCCCCGCACCCCGCACTACGCTCCCATGGCAGGTGCCCCGCCACCAACCTCTGCGGCCAGCACCAGCAGTAGGGAGTCTGGGTACCAAGCCCTAGCCCCTGCTCTACGACAAGTGCAGTGGCCGGCCAAGTTCAGGCCAGAGATGCTGCCGCGTTACAATGGCGCGGCAGACTCGGCGCTGTTCCTGCTAGCATACGAGGAGGCCGTCCTCGAAGCCGGAGGCGACGACAAGATCATGGCAAACTTGTTCCCCCTGGCGCTCGCCGGCGAGCCTCGCGCCTGGCTGCTCAACCTCCCGGGATCCACGGTGACGTCCTAGGGGGAACTCCGCGACCTCTTCACTGCGCGTTACGCGGCGCTGGCACACCACGCAGTCGCGGCACTTCTGGGTGGCTCCCAAGCACCTCCTTCAGATCGCCACGTCAAGCCTTTCTTCCGTCAGATCGGGGCAGCCTGCAAGCGCTCGGGGGCTCCCCCGGGTTGGGCTGTGCCGGAGGCCGACCTCACCTTCGACTCAGAAGACCACCCCGGCTCCACCGCCGACTCCGGGATGCTCCCGATGCTCTGCATGCCCACCATCTGCAATGTGGTCGTCACCAAGATCCTCATCAACGGCGGCGCCGGCCTCAACTTGCTCTCCGTGGAAGCCTTCAGCCTTCTTCATGTGCCGCTCGAACGGCTCGGCCTCAGCAAGCCCTTCACAGGAGTGGTGGTGGAGCTGCTCACCCTCTGGGGCAGATCCGCCTCCCTGTCACCTTTGGCACGCGAGACAACTATCGCACCGAGCTGGTGGACTTTGACATCGCCTGCATTGGTCTCCCATACAACGCCATCCTCGGGTACCCGGCTCTCGCTCAGTTCCTGGCGGCGACTCGCCCAGCCTACAACCTCATGAAGATGCCAGGGAGCAAGGGCGTCCTCACCATCAAGGGGGACACTAAGGAGGCCGTGAAGGCGCTCAGGCTCGCCTTCAAGACCGGGGCAGTGGCACAGCCAGCCGGTGTCGGTGCGCCCGAGGCCAAGGAGACTGTGCCCACCAAGAAGAGGCAGCTGCTCACCCAAGACAAGGCGGAGACCAAGCAGGTGCCGGTCAACGAGGACAGGTCTTCAGGAGCCACCTTCACCATAGGAACTGGCCTTGGCCCGAGACAAGAAGAAGCTCTAGTGAGGTTTTTGCGCGCGAACAAGGAGATATTCGCGTGGGAGCCCAATCAGCTGGTAGGGGTCCCGAGAGAGGTAATCCAGCATCATCTAAGGGTATGCCCCAACGTACGCCCCGTGAAGCAATGAGCGAGATGGCAGTCTACTGAGAAGCAGGCATTCATTGTCCAAGAGACACGCAGACTGGAGGCGGCAGGTACCATCCGAGAAGTTCGATACCCTGAATGGCTGGCGAATCCCGTCGTAGTACCGAAGAAAGGTGGGAAGTAACGGATGTGCGTCGACTTCACCAACCTCAACAAAGCCTGCCCCAAGATCCATTCCCCCTTCCGCGCATCGATCAAATCATTGACTCCACTGCCGAGTGCGATTTGTTATGTTTCCTGGATGCGTTCTCTGGATACCATCATATCAAGATGGCGGTGGAAGATGTGGAGAAGACGGCCTTCTTGACACCATGTGGGGTGTACTGCTACACCTGCATGCCTTTCGGCCTTCGCAACGCGGGCGCAACCTTTCAGCGGCTGATGCACATCGCCTTGGGGCGGCAGCTCGACAGGAACACAGAGGCCTACGTTGATGACATAGTGGTCAAATCTCGCGAGGCGAGGACGTTGATTCAAGACTTGGAAGAGACCTTTGAGAGTTTGCGCCGGGTGAACTTGAGGCTTAACCCGGAGAAGTGCGTGTTTGGCGTCCCCTCTGGCAAGCTGCTGGGGTTTCTCGTATCCCACAGAGGGATTGAGGCGAACCCAGAGAAGATCAAGGCCATCGAAGACATGAGCCCACCACAGACCCTCAAGGAGATGCAAAAGCTGGCAGGACGAGTGACCGCGTTAGGGCGTTTCATCTCTAAGCTAGGCGAGCGCGCCTTACCCTTCTTTAAGCTCATGAAGAAGAAAGGCCCCTTCGAGTGGACCCCGGAGGCCGATCGGGCCTTCCAAGACCTCAAGAAATACCTCACCAGCCTCCCAGTGATGGTGGCGCCATGGCCTCTCGAGCCTCTGATACTCTACCTCGCCGCCACCCCGTACTCCGCCGGTTCGAGAGGAGCGCAGAGACAAAGGTGTGCTGCGCCAAGCCAGAGCTGATGTAGCGCAGGGTCAGGAAGGCACACCAGAGCCATCAGTGGCGGAAGCTCAAGCTCGGTAGGGCAGCGTCGCGGAAACTCCTGAGGATGGTCAAGTCTCAGGAAACCCTCCACCTCAGAATGCGCCAAAATCTCCGCAAGACCTAAGCCTCAACAGTGTGCCAGCCCTCGTCGAGCACCCGGTATACCTTGTCAGCACCGTACTGCGAGACACAAGGGCACGCTACCCCATGCTGCAAAAGCTCCTGCTCGCACTCTTGATGGCCTCGCGCAAGCTGCGACACTACTTCCAGGGGCACCCCATCAAGGTCGTCTCATCTTACCCATTGGAGAGGGTACTCAGGAGCCCAAACTCGGCCGGAAGGGTCGCTGAATGGAACATCGAGCTGCAAGCATTCCAGCTGGAGTTCAGCACCACCAGGGTCATCAAGGGAGCCGCGCTCGCCGATTTTGTGGCAGAATGGACAGATGCCCAGGCTCTTCAGGAAGGAGAAGACCGGTCCACCTCCCCAGGAAGTGAGACACCAGACGGATGGGTCATGTATTTTGATGGCGCCTTTGCGCACCAGGGCGCGGGGGCTGGAGCAGTGCTTATCGCGCCCACTCAGGACAAGCTTTACTACGCCGTGCAAATCTGCTTCCAGCGTGGCGAGAAGGTCTCCAACAATATCGCAGAATATGAAGGCCTCATAGACGGCCTGAAGGCTGCGATGGCTCTGGGGGTGAGGCGCCTTACCGTCAAGGGCGACTCCCAGCTCCTCGTCAACTTCTCCAACAAAGTGTACGAACCAAAGGACGAGCACATGGAGGCCTACCTTGCAGAGGTGCGCAAGATGGAAAAGCAGTTCTCAGGCTTGGAGCTGCAGCACGTGCCCCGGGGCACCAACAAGGAAGCCGACGACATCGCCAAGAGAGCATCCAAGCGGCAACCGCAAAAGCCCGGCGTCTTCAAAGAGCGGCCCTTCAAGCCGTCAGCTACGCCACCTCTCTCAAGCACGACTCAGCCTCGGGAGGAGCTCCCACAGCCCCCGGCCACGGGAGCACCAGTTTGCGGCCCAACCTCAGGAGCTCGGCTACTCTTCGCACTCGAGCCCCAGGAGGAGTGCTGGACCAAGGAGTTTAAGGAGTACCTGATGCATGGGACACTGCCGGAGAAGGAAGAGGACGAGGAGTGCGTGGCCCGACAGGCCATGGCATACTGCATTCAAGACGGCGAGTTGTACAGGAAACGGCCGAACGATGTCACCCTGCGCTGCATCTCCAGCGATCAAGGGAGGGAGTTGTTGATTGACATACATGGCGGGGACTGTGGACATCACTCATCAGCGCGGACCCTCGTCGGCATGGCCTTCCGCAGCGGATTCTATTGGCCCACATCACTCAACGATGCAGCCGAGCTGGTGAAGTCCTGTGAAGCTTGCCAATTCCACGCCAAACAAATCCATCAGCCTGCTCAGAGCCTCCAAACCATCCCGCTCACATGGTCGTTCATGTTCTGGGGGCTAGACATCCTAGGCCCGTTCCCATGAGTGCCAGGGGGCTACCGTTATCTCTACATTGCCATCGACATGTTCACCAAGTGGGCGGAAGAGGAAGCCGTTCGAACCATTCCAGCCGGCTCTGCTGTCAAGTTCATCAAGGGCCTCGTGAGCCGCTTCGGGGTCCTCAACCGTATCATCACAGATAACGGCTTGCAGTTTACTAGTAATCTCTTTAAAACCTACTATGCTAACCTTGGAACGCAGATCTGCTACGCTTCAGTGGCTCACCCCAGGAGCAATGGTCAGGCTGAGCGCGCCAACGCTGAGGTCCTGAGGGGCCTCAAGACCAGGACCTTCAAGAAGAACCTGGAGGCCTACGGCAGGGGTTGGCATGACGAGCTCCAGTCCGTGTTGTGGTCCATCCGCACCACCGCTACCAAGCCAACGGGCGATACTCCGTTCTTCCTCGTCTACAGAGCTGAAGCAGTCCTCCCTCACAAGGTCAAGCATCGCTCCGCGCGGGTTCTGGCGTTCGACAAAACGCAGCAGGACGCCATGCGGGGGATGGATCTCATGCTGGGGGAGGAACGTCGACCGAAGCTGCATTAAGGGCGGCAAGGTACCAGCAAGCGCTGCGGCGTTACCACTGCCGCAACATTCGCTCCAGGACGCTCAAGACGGGTGACTTGGTCCTGAGGTGGGTCCTCTCCAGGGAAGGGTTGCACAAGCTTTCACCCATGTGGGAGGGCCCGTTCAGGGTCGTCCACATCTCCAGGCCCGGCGTCGTGCCCCTGGAGACGCAAGAAGGGACACCTATCCAAAACGCCTGGAACATCCAGCTCCTCCGGAAGTTCTACCCATGAAGCAAGGCTCAGAGCCTGTGAAGAAAGGCCCAGAGCCTGTGAAGAAGGCCCGGTGCATGTGAAGAATCGCCACCCGTGACACTCTCACGTAATAATGAGTTGGGGTTGTACACGCCCCGGAGTCTCAGGAGCGCCGGCCTCAGGCCCTGGGGCTCCCTCCCACGCCTAGTGGACAGCATTTAGCTCCGCGCTGGTGAGAAGACTTGAAGACTAGATTAGGTGCCGGACGTGGCTTTTCATTTGCTTTCCGTAGTTGGCTCGCTTCTCCTTAATCAAGTTTGCCTTTTGTGTTCCTTGCTGATTTAGTTCCTTCGCCTTTTACCGCGTTTTTTGGCTCTGGTTTGCTCATGATCTCTCTCTCGCATACCTCGCGAGGGGGCTAGGCAGGTGCCCTCGCGAGCATTTTTTCTCTCTGCCTTCTCACGAGTCACCCTCGTTCGAGCCTGAAAGCTAGAACATCTCTCCTAATCCGTGCCCCTCGGGTACCGCGATGCAAAGCGCCAAGTCAAGGTTTGGGTGAACGGCAAATCCCCTAGCGCACCCGCTAACAATTTTTTTGCAGTTTCTGAGCAAACGCAGGCACCTCATGAAGGAAAGGGCATCCCAAATGCACCAGGCAGGCATCTCGTGAAGGAAAGGGCGTCCCAAACGCACCAGGTTAAGTTATCTTTGCGCAAAATAACAACATGGCATGGGAATAACATGCACATTGCATTAACCAAGAACCACAGTTCGATATACGCCCCTCTAGGCCCATACTGGTTTCATTTTCTGATGCGGGAAAAAGGAAAAAAGCGAAACAAAGTGGCGTTTCAGCAATCCGCGGAGGCAGGCCCTTGGCGATGCCCCGAGCCTAGCCAGACCCCTCCTCGTGCTTCACGAAGGCGTGACGGTGAGATGACCCGCTGCCTCCTTCGAAGCGGGTGCAGTGGCGCGGCGGCTGGTTGTAGCCACCGCTGCTGGAGCTGTCACCAAAGGAAGTGCCGCCGTAGCTGTAAGAGACGCGGTCGCCGCCGAGGGCAGGCTCGCCCTCATCCTTGTCGCGACCGTCGCCAAGGCCGAGCACCTCCTCACCGTCGTTCGTCTTGGGGCAGCACCCGGCACGGCGACCATCTTCCCCGAACATCCTCACGTAGAGGGTCGACCCACCGTCATACCTGAAGTGGAGCGTGCACCGCCTGCCCAGGCCGCGCGCACGGGCGAACATCTGCCAGCCGCGGGCCAGGGCTATGTTGCCTGTGGAGGAAGTCTCGACCGCGACCCAGGAGGCCTTGCTGCAGCAACCATTCGTCTGCAACCAGAGCCCGCCTGGACTAGGGGCCGACAGTTCATCGACAAAGAAGCGCGGAAGCTGGAGCCAGTTGCCGGCCGGGTTCTCCGACCAAACAACGAACTCCGGCGACACCTCTGCTGAATGGAAGCGTGGGCGGGGAGGCCGCGCCACCATAGCGCGCCTCCCCTCGTCAGCTGGACCGCCATGGTTGGGACGGTCCCCTCCGCGTGCCGCGGCGCCACCTCGATGGTGGGCCACAGTGGGGGTCGCAGCGTGCTTGCGCGCACGGCCGCGACCATGCTTGGGCGTCGGGGAACCGGGGCCCTCGCGAGGGGCCTTCCCCTTCTCGGCGGCAGAGAACTTCCTTCGTGGCGCCATCGGAGGTGCTGTAAGCAATGAAGCAAAGAAGAAGCGAGCAAGCGAGGAAGAGATGGGCAATGGGGGCTCCGGCCCCTCCCCATTTATAGCAAGAGAAGTCCAACTGGCGTCTCCCACGATCGCAGGTAATAATGGTTTCCCTTGCATGTCGCAGGGACTTGTCAAGTCATGCAGTCGTCGAGGCAGCGTGGGGAAGCGGAGACGCCCACGTCCAATCAACTGCCATGCGTCAACCGAGGCCGCAAGCTTTTGGGGCCCGCAGTGTTCCAAACTTGACCCTTGGCTTCGCCGCGAAGCCAAGCCCGCGTGCACCTTGGGCCCGGGGGCTACTGTCGGCGTTCTGGGAACGGGGGCCCCCAGACCTGCCTGCCTGCGGCCCACGGCGTGGCTGAGCCAGCAGGACGAACGGCCCATCTTCGTCAACAAGGCACCCAAGACCCTCGCGAGGGTCCAAGCCTCGTGAGGCGGACGACGCAAGACCTCCTCTGGAGTTGCCGAGCCAGGCAGGCTCACGAGGAGCGGAGATATCAAGGCAGGGCAAAACCTCACGAGGCTCTCGTGACGTGAGCCATGACGATCAACACCAGGCGGACGCCAGCGCGCACAACGTCCTTGTTTCCTCTTTGGTGTAAGGGAGGCAAGCCCAGCCGTGGGGTACCGAGGCCTCAGGCAAAGGTTGCCATTTTGGTGCAACAAGACCAAGACCATGGACTGCAAGACGGAGGTCATCGTGGAGCCCAAGACGGCGTCACCCCAGAGCTTTTCGCAGGCGAAGACCACTTTTGTCAGGATAGCTTGTACTAGCTGCCCCCTTCGAATTAGCCCGCCATTGTTGGCTCCCTTCCCGCTCAATATTTGGGAAGAGGACCAGGGCCTCTATAAATAGGACTAGACACCATAGCAGGGGGGGCTCATCAGACCTAGAGGGACACACAAGTCCGAAAGCACAAGAACACCTCAACCTCAGGAGGTTGTTCTTCCCCTTGTACTATTCATCATCAGCCCAAGAGGCAATCCACCACCACCACACTGGAGTAGGGTATTACACCACAACGGTGGGCCGAACCAGTATAAACCCCGTGTCTTTATGTGTTGTGAGTTCGTCGAGTTCGTCCGCCAGATCTTAGCGAGCTAGAGCGTAGATCGGTAGGAGGGAGAGACTTTGCGCGCACCCCAGTGTTCGAACCTTAAGGGTTTGCCGGAACCCCACATTCGACAAAAGCGCATGAAGAAACTCCATGTTGATGGGCTTTTGGAATCACTTGATTATGAATCACTTGATGCTTGTGAACCATGCCTCATGGGCAAGATGACTAAGACTCCATTCTCCAGAACAATGGAGCGAGCAACTGACTTATTGGAAATAATACATACTGATGTACGCGGTCCGATGAGTGTTGAGGCTCGCGGCGGGTATCGTTATTTTCTGACCTTCACAGATGATTTGAGCAGATATGGATATATCTACTTGATGAAACATAAGTCTGAAACATTTGAAAATTTTAGGGAATTTCAGATTGAAGTGGAAAATCATCGTAACAAGAAAATAAAGTTTCTATGATCTGATCGTGGAGGTGAATATTTGAGTTATGTGTTTGGTCTTCATTTGAAACAATGTGGTTTAGTTTCACAACTCACGCCACCTGGAACACCGCGGCGTAATGGTGTGTCCGAATGTCGTAACCGTATTTTATTAGATATGGTGCGATCTACGATGTCTCTTACTGATTTACCGCTATCGTTTTGGGGTTATGCTTTAGAGACAGTTGCATTCACGTTAAATAGGGCACCATCTAAATCCATTGAGACAACACCATATGAACTATGGTTTTGCAAGAAACCTAAGCTGTCGTTTCTTAAAGTTTGGGGCTGCGATGCTTCAACCTGATAAACTCGAACCCAAATCGGAGAAATGTGTCTTCATAGGATACCCAAAGGAAATTGTTGGGTACACCTTCTATCACAGATCCGAAGGAAAGATATTCGTTGCTAAGGATGGATCCTTTCTAGAGAAGGAGTTTCTCTCGAAAGAAGTGAGTGGGAGGAAAGTAGAACTTGATGAGTTAATTGTACCTTCTCCCTTATCGGAAAGTAGTTCATCACAGAAATCAGTTCCAGTGATTCCTACACCAATCAGTGTGGAAGTTAATGATGATGATCATGAAACTTCTGATCAAGTTATTACTGAACCTCGTAGGTCAATCAGAGTATGATCCACACCAGAGTGGTACGGTAATCCTGTTCTGGAGGTCATCTTACTTGACCATGACGAACCTACGAACTATGAGGAAGACATGATGAGCCCAGATTCCGCAAAATGGCTTGAGGCCATGAAATCTGAGATGGGATCCATGTATGAGAACAAAGTGTGGACTTTGGTTGACTTGCCCGATGATCGGCAAGCAATAGAGAATAAATGGATCTTCAAGAAGAAGACTGACGCTGACGATAATGTTACTGTCTACAAAGCTCGACTTGTTGCGAAAGGTTTTCGACAAGTTCAAGGAGTTGACTACGATGAGACCTTTTCACCCGTAGCGATGCTTAAGTCTGTCCGAATCATGTTAGCAATTGCCGCATTTTATGATTATGAAATTTGGCAAATGGATGTCAAAATTGCATTCCTTAATGGATATTTAAAAAAAGTTGTATATGATGCAACTAGAAGGTTTTGTCAATCCAAAAGGTGCAAACAAAGTGTGCAAGCTCCAGCGATCCATTTCTGGACTGGTGCAAACCTCTCGGAGTTGGAATATACGCTTTGATAGTGTGATCAAAGCATATGGTTTTATACAGACTTTTGGAGAAGCATGTATTTACAAGAAAGTGAGTGGGAGCTCTGTAGCATTTCTAATATTATATGTGGATGACATATTATTGATTGGAAATAATATAGAATTTCTGGATAGCATAAAAGGATACTTGAATAAGAATTTTTCAATGAAAGACCTCGGTGAAGCTGCTTATATATTGGGCATCAAGATCTATAGAGATAGATCAAGACGCTTAATTGGACTTTCACAAAGCACATACCTTGATAAATTTTTGAAGAAGTTCAAAATGGATCAGTCAAAGAAAGGGTTCTTGCCTGTGTTGCAAGGTGTGAAGTTGAGTCAGACTCACTGCCCGACCACTTCAGAAGATAGAGAGAAAATGAAGGTGATTCCCTATGCCTCAGCCATAGGTTCTATCATGTATGCAATGCTGTGTACCAGACATGATGTGTGCCTTACTATAAGTTGAGCAGGGAGGTACCAAAGTAATTCAGGAGTGGATCACTCGACATCGGTCAAGAACATCCTAAAATACCTGAAAAGGACTAAGGATATGTTTCTCGTTTATGGAGATGACAAAGAGCTCGTCGTAAATGGTTACGTCGATGCAAGCTTTGACACTGATCCGGATGACTCCAAGTCATAAACCAGATACGTATTTATATTGAATGGTGAAGCTCTCAGTTGGTGCAGTTCCAAGTAGAGCGTCGTGACACGATGTACGTGTGAAGCAGAGTACATAGCTGTTTCGAAAACAGCAAATGAAGGAGTCTGGATGAAGGAGTTCATATCCGATCTAGATGTAATACCTAGTGCATCGGGTCCAATGAAAATCTTTTGTGACAATACTAGAGCAATTTCCTTGGCGAAGGAATTCAGATTTCACAAGAGAACCAAACACATCAAGAGACGCTTCAATTCCATCCGCGATCAAGTCAAGGAGGGAGACATAGAGATTTGCAAGATACATACGGATCTGAATGTTGCCGACCCGTTGACTAAGCCTCTCTCACGAGCAAAACATGATCAGCACCAAGACTCCATGGGTGTTAGAATCATTACTATGTAATCTAGATTATTGACTCTAGTGCAAGTGGGAGACTGAAGGAAATATGCCCTAGAGGCAATAATAACGTTGTTGTTTATATTTCCTTATATCATGGTAATTTTTTATTATTCATGCTAGAATTGTATTAACCGGAAACTTAGTACATGTGTGAATACATAGACAAATAGAGTGTCCCTAGTATGTCTCCACTTGACTAGCTCGTTAATCAAAGATGGTTAAGTTTCCTAACCGTAGACATGTGTTGTCATTTGATAAATGAGATCACATCATTAGAGAATGATGTGATGGAGAAGACACATCCGTTAGCTTAGCATAATGCTCGTTTAGTTTTATTGCTATTGCTTTCTTCATGACTTATACATGTTCTTCTGACTATGAGTTATGCAACTCCCGAGTACCGAAGGAACACCTTCTGTGCTATCAAACGTCACAACGTAACTGGGTGATTATAAAGATGCTCTACACGTGTCTCCGATGGTGTTTGTTGAGTTGGCATAGATTGAGATTAGGATTTGTCACTTCGTGTATCAGAGAGGTATCTATGGGCCCTCTCGGTAATGCACATCACTATGAGCCTTGCAAGCAATGTGACTAATGAGTTAGTCACAGGATGATGCATTAAGGAACGAGTAAAGAGACTTGCCGGTGACGAGACCGACGATCAAATTTCAGGCAAGTAACATACCGATGACAAAGGGTACAACGTATGTTGTTATGCGGTTTGACCGATAAAGATCTTTGTAGAATATGTAGGAGCCAATATGAGCATTCAGGTTCCGCTATTGGTTATTGACCGGAGATGTGTCTTGGTTATGTTGACATAGTTCTCGACCCCGTAGGGTCCGCACGCTTAACGTTCGATGACGATTTGTATTATGAGTTATGTGATTTGATGATCGAAGTTTGTTCGGAGTCTTCGATGAGATGTCGGACATGACGAGGAGTCTCGAAATGGCCAAGAGGTAAAGATTGATATATTGGAAGGTTATATTCAGACACCGGAATGGTTCCGAAGTGTTTCGGGTATTTACCGGAGTACCGGGAGGTTACCGAAACCCCCGACAAAGTAATGGGCCTTAATGGGCTTTAGTGGAAAGGAGAGAAGGGCCTCAAGGGGTGGCCGCCCCCCCCCCCCAAGGGCTGGTCCAAATTGGACTAGGAGGGGGTGGCGCCCCCCTCCTCCCTTCTCCCCTCTTCCTCCTTCCCGCCTTCTCCTAGTTGGAATAGGAAAGGGGGGCCGAATCCTACTTGGACAGGGAGTCCAAGTAGGACTCCCCCCCCTATGGCGCTCCCCCCTTGGGCCGGCCTCCTCTCCCCCCTCCTTTATATACGTGGAAGGGGGGCACCCCAAAGGCACACCAAGTCTCTTCTCTTAGTCGTGTGCGGTGCCCCCCTCCACAGTTACACACCTCGGTCATATCGTCATAGTGCTTAGGCGAAGCCCTGCGCCGGTAACTTCATCATCACTGTCAACACGCCGTCGTGCTGATGAAACTCTCCCTCGTCCTCAACTGGATCAAGAGCTCAAGGGACGTCATCGAGTTGAACGTGTGCTGAACGCGGAGGTGTCGTACGTTTGATGCTAGGATCGGTTGAATCGCGAAGACATTCGACTACATCAATTGCGTTACTAAACGCTTCCTCTTTCGGTCTACGAGGATGCGTGGACACACTCTCACCTCTCGTTGTTATGCATCCCCTAGATAGATCTTGCATGATCGTAGGAAAATTTTGAAATATTGTGTTCCCTGACAAAAATCCCTCACGAACATCATGATTGCATGTATAATTTACACAAGATGATCATCGAAGATGAGAGGGATTTGAACTTGAGTTTTATTATGATAATGTCAGTAGCCGTGTGAAGCCTGCCAGGGACGCAGATGAGATCACTGCATTTCTCGACACCTACCAGAAGATCGACAAGAGTGCTTCACACTACCAACTGCGTGATGAGTTTAGAGGACCTGCTCTGCTGGACGTCCTGCAGTACCGCCAAAAAATATAGGTGGCACATAAACGAAATTTGCGAGATAGGGCTTTGCGGGGTCTGCTAGAGATGCTCGCTAGAGATGCTCTAAACTAGGAGCGCGGATGGATCACCTTCACCCAGTCTGCTTACACCGACAAGCTGCTCGAAAGAGACGGCATGGCATGCTGCAATGCAACATACACGCCGTTGGATGCGCGTTGTCAGCTCAACAAGGACAACGAGCTAACGTTTGTGGACGCGACATTTTACTTCAGTGTCATGGAGAACCTTAGGTACATCGTCCACGGACACCCTAACATCGCATTCGCTGTAGGATTCTTGAGACAGTTCATGGAGGCACCGGCAAGTGATCATCTTGTGAGTGTAAGTACCTGCTTCGCTACATTGTGGCACACTGATACGAGATTGCCTCGAGAAGGGCATGGCGGCCATGGAGTCCATCAGAACGGAGGAACAGAAGGTGGACATTCTGACCAAGTCCCTCAGGCCATGTTCGGTTCCAAGAGTTGCACGACAAGGTGAGAATCGTTGACACAAAGCTCCTTTGACAAGGTTCACATGGAGAATGTTGCATTAAACCCTATCTAGGGGAGTTTGACAGAGCACAGGAGAAAAATCTTGCCATGACAGCCCAAATTCGCTAGCACGACATTGTTAGAATAAATCCGAGATCACTGTCGACCATTCGAGGGCCAAGCAATCGCACGAGCACGACACCAAGATTTATTAACGAGGTTCATCATCATGGCTACATTCTCGGGGTCTAACTACGGGCGCTCCTCCTCATGACACAACTATAATATTAGACCCTAACTGCCCGAGCGCCGGCACATGCCGCTAGTTCCCCCACATGTCTATGCTATTATGTTGACATAGATTATATCGTGTGTCTACCCTCACTATATATGATAGACCTGGGATACAAGTGTCCTATGAGGACACGACTTCATATCCTATCTAAACACAATACTACTCAGAGTCCAACTGTAACCTACCTTATACACAATATTCGACACAACTCTAACAAACTTCACCTTGGCGAATTCTCCACCACCTTGAATTCGTCCATGCGTCAAACTTCCATGTACATTGAACTTGAGCTTATCCCATAAGTACTGCTGCTACTCCAAAGACTCCAAGTGACTCCACCTGCAACTTGTAGACCCTCCTTTTCTTGAGCACAGTCAACACTCGAGTGAAATTAAGTTCCTTGTCACTCTAGTTTGTGCTCCCAACTTTCAGAGTATCCGTCCAACGCCATCACACACTGATCACTGACCTGCATGAAAATGAACAACTCACATATTGGGTGTCACATATAAAAGTTACTTGAACTCAACATCACCGCTCCTTTCTTGACCGCCTCTTGAAGAAATTTCACCATCGCTTGTAATCAACCCGAGTCAAATTCATAGTTGTTTCACCACATGTATGACCACCAGAGCCCTGGTCCGTCTTCATGTCCCGTGCATACCGCATGCCTCGCCTCTATTACCGCGTCGAGCCTCCGCTGTCCCGGTCGAGTCTCAAGGGTCGCAAATTCACACCACTCAACCCCCATTGCAGAGTACTATCGATCATCACCGACCGATGACGAGTTTCACGCTTCTATCAGACCACTGAGCTCCAGTCTGAACTGTGTGCCTCTCGCTTTTTCCCTGCTGAAATAGGCTTCGATTCTCTGGATCCTTACACCGAAGCCCCTCAATCCAATTTCACCTTCAACATGACTCCATGGTAGATGATCAGTCCACCCTCGCGCCCCGTCGACTTCAAGTTCTCATATGCGCACCATCTTGAATCAACCCTGCGTCATAGTCTTGTTGAAGCCGCACAAGCCCTCGGGCCTGCGCCCCGTGTTTCCATGCCCAAAAGTCGGTCACCATCAGCATCACGCTCCTATGTCGTTGTCACCGATCCCACCACCGTCTTCTGTTCCAACCGACATTCATGTCGATCCGTCAGACTGTCAAGTCCGACCCAGCCGACTTATACGACTGCATGACACGCTCAAGGCTCCCAAATCATTTTCCGCAAATTTTCATCCGTCACATGATAATTTCATCTTAGCTTGCATGACTTCTCGCAACACCTTCAAGCATACCTGCCGCGCCAACAATCTTTCACACATGGCTATCATAACCCAAGGTTTTCACTTTCTTTAAACTTCTTCACCTCAAATTTGATGGCCGATGACGTCATGATTCTTCATACAACTGACGCTGAAAAAAATTATCCGAGCTTTCCTCTCACGTGATGCCCAAGTACACAAGCTAATATGTACTACTAGCAAATTCCAACGAAAAACAACCTTGGTCTTCACGTGTGTAGCTCCATGGCACTCAACTCCCGATGCTAGTGCTGCGTGTCAATGTCTCCTGCTAAATCCGATGGATGCCAACGTGGTGGAATTTTTTTCATCGCCAAATTGATCTGTCCCCTGCCTTCGTCTGCGTCGTATACGAGGACCCCCGCTCCTCTTTTTGGTCCAAAACAAACCTTTCCAGCTTTTTTTTAACACAGACGTAAAGCGCTCACATACATGCGTATACATTCACCATTACAAATGCACATATGCACACCCTATTTTTATAAGCATCTTCAAAAGACTGAGCCGGTATATTATCTTAAAATTTATGAACACACCGTAGACACCTCGTCGTCGACGGAAACGTCTCCACCCATTGAATACGCATTACAGAAAATCCTAAAATAAATCCAAAAACAAATGCGGGCACCAGAATTTAAACACTGATGGACTGAGAATATCACAGTTCCTTTAACCATTCAATCACATGTTGGTTAGCTCAAATCTTTTCAGCTGTGAGTCCATCTGTGTATGCTCAAACCGCCGCTGCTATTGAGCGCTGCCCACGTATGGGCCACACGCGGCTAATCACCACGAACAAACAGGCCTCCACGCGCTAGCCGGCTGTACCGCCGCCACACGCTACTGTTGCTCGCATCTCGCCGAGTCAACACATGAACCGATGACCGATCGAACTCGCCCGATCTGCCGAATCGACCGCAGGACCTGCTGCTACAAGGCCGCAACTCACTGCAAGGCATCCAACCATGCGACTGCTTCTTCATTCTCTAGATCAATCAAACATCTACCCCGTAACCTAGCTCATGATACGATTTGTTAGAATAAATTCAAGATCATCGTTGATCATCCGAGAACCAAACAATCACACAACAAGGTTCACTATCATGCCTACATCCCCGGAGCCTGACTACGGACGCTCCTCCCAATGACATGGTTACAATACCGTACCCTGGCTGCCCGGCCACCGGCACACGCCATAATATTTGACACAACTCTAACACAGCCTTTTCCCATTTCGTTTTCTGGTAGTGATTTCTTTGCAAAGTCTGTTAGCTCATGGCTGGAAAAGGCGGTATGTGCACTCCCCTGCGACATTGTAGGATGCCTAGCAGCACCTTGGATCGTGGGATGGCATGGTTGGAGGTGGAGCAAGAGCTACGACGGTATGTGCACTCCCCTGCGACATTGTAGGATGCCTAGCAGCACCTTGGATCGTGGGATGGCATGGTTGGAGGTGGAGCAAGAGCTACGACATGATTTCCTTTTTGAACAGAAGAATAAAAGGGTGAAGAAGGAGCAGAAAAGCTGCGATGTTTACGCAACGAAAAATAAATTCAGTGTGTCTTGCTCCCTCTTTGTTTCTCTCGTTCGTTAGTTCAAGGTTCAGGGTGACACCAGATTCAGTGCATTGCATGTCATGCCAGGTGAAACCAGTGCCGTTGCAATTTGATCAACCAAAAATAAAAGTATATAGATGAACAATCAGGTCACAATTTGGCGGTGTGGGTTGGAGATCTGCAGTTGAATGCTACCGATGCTACACCGCGACTAGTTAATTGCTTACTTGCCACCAGCCGATCCGTCTTGGGGCCTGGAGTACGTAACGTAACGTGCGTGATCCCCCGCCCCCCGTGAAGTCAAACTCTTTCTCCCGGGCCCGGTCCTGAGATTTTGTGGGTCCGGGGCAAGTCAAAAATCCAGGGCCCCCAAAAAAAGGGACAATAATATATATATATATATATATATATATATATATATATATATATATATATATATATATATATATATAACCAATAAACACTTAAGTGCATTCAATTTTGGTATTTACGACTAATATTTTTTACATAGGGTTTGTCTAGGGCACATCTAGATGTACTATAGTTATTGCACATCTAAGTGAGACAATCAAGTATAAAAAGGAAAGGAAAAAAGCAAAAGAAAATTCCCACACAAATCTCCGCATAAGATCAATGACATAAGATTTAGATGTGCAATACTTATGGCACATCTAGATGTGCTTTAGCAAAACTGTTTTACATATTATCCTAAGTTTCTTCTAAAATTCTGCTGGCCATCCACGTCCTAGTGGTAAGGCCATGATTTGCATCATTGCATGGCAAGAAATCACTCATTCTTCTATTGAGGATAGACATATGCATGAAGAGGAAAAAAAACTCCTAATGTTAGACATCCATTGATCCCGTAAAACATCGAGAAAACCCAGCTACGCAGCACCGAACAAGGTTAAATGACAGTGAATAGATGATGAGGGCAGTGTAAATAATAGGGAAATAGTAAGATGATATACCTCAGAACAATCACATCGGCTGATAGGCGTTCATGATTACGCGCTCCACAACAACATGATGTGGACGGAAGCACTCGGCGATGTACTCCCAGCGCCTGCAAAGTGGATAACGGACGGGCTCGGCACTGTCAATCGCCATGGCCTGACGATGTGCGTGTGAGTCCTGCGTGGCCACGCCCAGCTACGACTCACACTCGCACGCCGCCGGCAGATAGTACTCCTATATGATGTTCGGGACCAGGTCGCCGGAGTATTCTCTAGTAGCGGGATCTGAAGTTCGGGGCCAAGAAAAAGGGAATAGGGAGTGAATTAGGGATCCGATCTCACATCTGACGAGTTACAATCGTGTTGATTGTACGACGTGATTGCGTGCGTACAATATGGGCTTTATTTCATTTCGGGAGATGGAAATAATGAATTACTGATTGCGTCCTTGTCTAGTTTTGCTAGGCTTTCATTTCACTTTTTGCGATGAGCCTAGGTTTTCCTTTATGGAGCCAATTTCGTCCTGGGAAAGATACGGGTCTATGGGCCACCTGCGTACAGCATGTCTGGGAGGGGGCCCCTAGATGTTGGGGGGCCGGGGCGGCCGCCCCCCCCTGCCCCCCCCCCCCCCCCCCCCCCCCCCCAGGGCCGGGCCTGCTTCCTCCTCCAGCGAGCGGCTCATGAGCCAAGTAAGCACTCGTGTTGCCTGCGGTGATGGAGACATGGCATGATGGCATTGGCAGCACTATGGTAGAGGGTAGGCGGCATCTTCTCCAATGAGCTAGCGTTTCGCCAACACATCACATGGAAGAAGCTGGTCCTGCTACAGCTCTGCAGTGGCATCTTCTTCTTCCTCCTCCTGCTCTTCCTCGAAGGAGCAGAAAAAAAATTGGACGGCGCATGAATGGAACATCTCGAGGTCGCAATGGGTGCTAGATGCTGTCAGCGCGGCAGCACAGCCCGGATGTGAGGTCAACTGCTCACCGGTCACAGCAATGCACGGGTGGTTTGCCGCCAATAATCCAGATTGAGATAGATACCAAATACTTGCAAGGCAGCAGGCAGGTGAAACATGCCAGTGACGCCGCACGAGGAGTGATGAGAAACCAGATAAACAGGTTCCGCGTTGGAGCCTGGAGAGGTGAAGCCAACCGTCCTTCGACTAGCAAAGGTACAGCTCACCGGCCTCATGATCTGGGTCTAAACGCCTGTGCAGACGAGCTTGCCCCCGATAACGGAGGCACGATTGCCTTGTAACTTGTAACCTCACTTAGAGAGATGCTGCCTGCTGCAGATGGCTGGGGACATTGAAGAAGCACAGCACTCCATCGTCGATGAGATTCTTCTTGTCTATAATGTCAGCGAAACCGTGGCATCTTCTCTATGCGATGATGTGTTCATGGTTGAGGCCCCAATGGCTCTTGTAGTGTTAGGGATGATGTCGCTGCACTCAGCGCCTATGTACTGAGTTGTTGGTGATCTTTGCTTTATATATTGTTAGACTGTATATGTATACGTAGACTTGTTCATATGTAGACTTGTGTATACACCTTGTACTTGTACCCTTTGGTACTTATATATAATGAGATAGCTGCACCCCCTTTAGGGTGTCGAGTAGTTGTCCAATATTCTCGTTTAACATGGTATCAGACTAGGGTTTTGTGTCTTCCGGTGCACCTCCTAGCGCCGCCGCCGCAATGGCATCATCCAACTCCGCCGCCGCCCCGGCCGCCTCCACCGCCGTCGCGTCGATCGCTCCCTCGTCGCCCTTCCTTGTGTCGCCCCCGCTCGCCACCACCTGGCGGCAGCCTCCGCCGCCCGGCAGACCCCCCGTGGGCCCTCTGGTCGAGCAGGGCGGGCAGGGCAATCTGCAGTCGCCGATCACCGCAAGCGGCGCTACTCCATCGACCATCGCTTTGGCGCCGCCGCCTTTTCGCGGCCCTGCACCGACTGCCTATGGGGTGGCTTCCCCTCAGCCCTACGGCGCCCCTCCTCCCTACGGCGCCTCTCAACCCTATGGCGCCCCTCAGCCTTATGGCCTCCCCCAGCCCTACGCCCCGTGGTACGGCGACCCTACAGCGCCGCGCCACCGCTGCCCCCTGCCTAGCCGGCGTCATCCTACGGGTCGGCGCTTTCGTCGTCTCAGGTGGCTCCGTCGCACCTGCAGCCCTATGGGGCGGCTTACGGTGCTGCGCCCGCCATGTCCTCGGGGGTCCTGCACGGTCCGGTCGATGCCCCGGCTGCCCCTGGCTATGAGGCATCCTTGGCGCTTGCTCCTCACGTTGATGATCCGATGATGGGCCTTCATGCGACACCGACACATGCTCCTGCGGGTTATGCTCCGGCGCCATCGCCGTTCTACTTCTCCCATCTCCTTCCGATGAAGCTTACGTCGGACAACTACTTGTCATGGCGGGCTCAGGTGCTACCCCTCCTCCGAAGTCGCTACTTGGAGGGCTATGTTGATGGCTCCATCCCCTGTCTGCCGCCGTATCATCCGGCTCATCATGTGTGGGTGGCTCAAGACCAGGCGATACTTTCTGCCATTCAGTCCTCGCCCACTCAGAGCGTATCGTCGCTTGTCATCTTCGCCGCGACATCTCGGGATGCTTGGTCTGCGCTTCACAGCAGCTTTGCCTCTCAATCTCAGGCGCGTGCTCACTCTATCCGCACTGAGTTGGGGGAGACCAAGCTTGATGGCCTCACTATCACGGAGTACTTCAACAAGATGTCCGGTCTTGCCGATACGTTGGCCTCAATTGGCCAGCCCCTTGGAGATGAAGATTTCACCACCCATGTGCTCAATGGCCTCGATGATGACTATGATAATCTCATTGAGAACGTCCATGGTCGCGAGGTGCCTATTCCGCCACGGGAACTGTATGTGCGTCTCCTGGGTCGCGAACAGCGCATCAAAGCACGTCGAACTGCTCCGAGTTTTGCCTCTGCTAATGCCGTGACCCGCGGCAAACCACAGAAGCCGTCGCTCCCTGCCAAGCCGACGGCTCCATCTCAGCAGACTTCGCGTGGCACCGCGCCTTCCATCATAGGCGGATCGCGGTCAGTGGCTTGCTGCCCTTGTTGCGGCGCTCAGCAGGCCTGCCAAATGTGTGGTATTGAGCGCCACATAGCTTCTCGCTGTCATCGCCGCTACAAGCAAGATTTCCTTGGCCTAGGCAACAATGGCAAAGGGAATGAAAAACAGGCGGCCGCTGCGGTAGTGAGTCATGAGCACGGACGCACTCCATCCTACTCGATTGATCCTACATGGTACATGGACATAGGAGCTACGAACCACCTCACCAACGACATGGGCAAGCTCTCCACTCAGGAGCCATATCGCGGCCATGATCAGGTGCACACCGCCAATGGAGCAGGTATGCGCATCTCCCATGTTGGTCAGGCATTCCTTCTTGCACACAATTCGCGAAAACTGCATCTTTCTAATGTTCTTCGTATTCCCACTGCTTCACGTAGTTTGTTGTCTGTTCCACAACTTACTCGTGATAATAATGTCCTTGCTGAGTTTCACCCTTTTCGTTTCTTTATCAAGGATCGGGACACGAGGGCCGTTCTGCTTAGCGGTCGTCTTCATCATGGCTTGTATGCACTTGACGTGCCGACCGCACCTCCTATGCAGTTTTCTCCTCAGACGTTCAGTGGTGTTCGTGTGTCACCTACACATTGGCATGCGCGCCTTGGTCATCCCGCTACTCCCATAGTTTGTCATGTGTTGCATCGTCATGAACTACCGATTGTGTCAAATAAATCTGCTGAAACTATTTGTGATGCCTGTCAGCAGGGCAAGAGTCATCAACTCCCATTTTCAGAGTCTAGTCGTGTTGTGAAACATCCTCTTGAACTTGTGTTTTCCGATGTATGGGGTCATGTCCAAACGCCTGTCAGTGGCCACAATTATTACGTCAGTTTCATTGATGCTTATAGTCGGTTTACTTGGCTTTATCTTATTAAGAAAAAATCTGATGTGTTGATGTTTTTATACAGTTTCAAGCACATGTTGAGCGTCTCCTTAACCAGAAAATTATCCATGTTCAAACCGACTGGGGGGAGGGGGTGAATATCACAACCTCAACTCGTTCTTTAACAAACTTGGGATTGCACATCGTGTGTCTTGTCCTCATAGACATCAGCAGAATGGGACTGCTGAATGTAAGCATTGTCATCTTGTCGAAACTGGCATTACTTTATTAGCTCATGCCTCCGTACCTTTTAGGTTCTGGAGTGATGCCTTCTCCACTGCCTGTTTTTTGATCAATAGGCTGCCCTCACGACTACTGAATATGAAAACTCCGCTTGAACTCTTGCTCAATGAAATCCCAGACTACACATTTCTCAAAGTCTTCGGGTGTGCATGTTGGCCTCATTTGCATCCATATGACAAACATAAGCTAGAGTTTCGGTCGAAAAAGTGTGTTTTTCTTGGGTATAGTTCCCTTCACAAAGGGTACAAATGCCTACATGTTCCCACCAATCGCGTCTACATTTCTCGTGACGTTGTATTTGATGAGAATGTGTTCCCCTTTCATGCACTTCCGAACACCTTTATCACTCCTATGCCAGCCGTTTCTTCTACCACACCTACGCCTGATCAATTTGTGAATATTGCACATGCTCCTGTGTTGCTTCCTAACCATGATGTAGGTGTTGGACGTGGTGCTCGTCTTGAGCTCCTTGAGGAACAGGCACCAACGCATGCTCTGAATCCGGAGGTTGATCGTGTGCATGGGGCATGCATACCGGGCAGTACCCAGCAACCCGCGGGAGCTGCACCCGTAGCCGCCTCGCGAGCATCGCCCCCGTCCTCGCCTGCCTTGCGGGCGTCGCCCGAGCCTGCTTCGCGGGTGGTTTCTCCTGGGCCGGTCGCTTCCTCTCCTGGCCCAGGGGCTGCCTCACACGCGCCGGCTTCAGCTCCCGATGGGTCAGCCTCGCCGGGCCCAACACTGCCTGCCTCTCCAGCGCCAGACGGCTCTGGTGTGAGCCTGGAGGACTCGGCCTCGCCTCTGTCGTCACCTGCATCAAGCCCGAAGCTGCAACCACAGCCTGCTGCTCTTCGACCTCGCACACGCAGCCAGACAGGTGTCTTTCAGCCAAAGATCCGAACCGATGGGACTGTAGCGTGGCTCGCCGCGTGCATGGCTCATGCTGCTGAGGATCCTACTGCTGAGCCTCGACATTTTCAGGCTGCACTAGGCATTCCTCACTGGTGTGCCGCGATGGAACAGGAGTTTCAGGCGTTGCTGAAGAACGACACCTGGCAGCTTGTTCCCCCCAGTATCTGGGGTCAATATCATTGATTCTAAGTGGGTGTTTAAAGTCAAGAGACATGCTGATGGCTCCATCGAGCGTTACAAAGCAAGGCTAGTGGCTAAGGGCTTCAAACAGAGGTGTGGTCTTGATTATGAAGACACGTTCAGTCTAGTTATCAAGCCCACTACCATTCGTTTGTTGCTGTCCCTTGCTGTTACTCGAGGATGGTTTCTCCGTCGACTTGATGTGCAGAATGCTTTCTTGCATGGAGTCCTGGAGGAGGAGGTTTATATGCGTCAGCCGCCAGGGTTTGTGGATCCTGCGCGTCCTCATCATCTCTGTCGTCTTTTTAAGGCACTCTATGGGCTTAAGCAGGCTCCCCGTGCCTGGCACGCATGTCTCGGCTCTGTTCTGAGGGCGCTTGGGTTTATTCCCTCCACTGCTAACACCTCGCTATTTCTTCTTCAGCGTCCTGAGGTTACGATGTATTTACTGGTCTACGTTGATGATATCATCCTCATCAGTTCCTCAGATGCTGCAGCAGATCATCTTGTGGCTGCGTTGAGTGGTGATTTTGCTGTCAAGGATCTAGGTGCTCTGCACTTCTTCCTTGGTCTGGAGGTGTCACGGTCTTCTATTGGGGTAACTCTTACTCAAAAGAAGTATTCTCTGGATTTGTTGCGTCGTGCTGGTATGCTGAAGTGTAAACCTGCCAGTACTCTGATGTCTGCCACTGATCGGTTGTTTGCTCTTGATGGAGACCCTCTCTCACCTGATGATGCCACTGAGTACCGCAGTCTTGTTGGAGGCCTGCAGTATCTTACTATCACCAGACCAGAAGTCTCTTATGCAGTCAATCGTGTCTGTCAGTTTCTCCATGCACCCAGGACATCTCATTGGTCAGCTGTGAAGCGTATCCTGCGTTATATCTGTCTCACTACGTCTTATGGTTTGCTCCTCCAACCGGCGCCGTCTTATGAGATCTCAGCCTTTTCAGATGCAGACTGGGCTGGTAGTCCTGATGACCGGCGATCCAAGGGGGGGGGTATGCAGTGTTTCTTGGTTCTAACTTGATCGCTTGGAATGCTCGCAAGCAGGCTACGGTGTCTCGCAGCAGTACGGAAGCCGAGTACAAAGCAGTTGCTGATGTGACGGCTGAGATAATTTGGGTTCAGTCTTTGTTGAGAGAGTTGAGAGTCCCTTCAGCTCATCCTCTAGTACTTTGGTGTGATAACGTTGGTGCTACATACTTGTCATCTAATCCGGTGTTTCATGCTCGGACGAAACACATCGAGGTTGACTATCACTTTGTTCGAGAGCGTGTTGCACAGAAGCTACTTAGCATCAAGTTCATCTCATCAAAGGATCAACTTGCTGACATCTTCACGAAGCCTCTTCCACTAGCACAGTTTGTAGGCTGCAGGCACAATCTTAACTTAGTTTGTACTTCAGGCCACAGTTAAGATTAAGGGAGGGTGTTAGACTGTATATGTATACGTAGACTTGTTCATACATAGACTTGTGTATACACCTTGTACTTGTACCCTTTGATATTTATATATACTGAGATAGCCGCACCCTCCTTAGGGTGTCGAGTAGTTGCCCAATATTCTCGTTTAACATATATAAAACGGGGCGAAAGCCTTTTTCGGTAAACCGTGGCATCTTCATCTTTCCGTATATATATAGGGAAAAGACATGGCCAAATTTCAACACCATTGCAACACAGACGTCTTTCTCTCCTCTCCCTCCATCCCCAGAGAAGAAAAGGAACTTCAGGCTCCCACTACAGCCATGGCATCCCACCTCAGATCTTCAAGTGCGCCTTCAAGCCCCTGCGCGGGCGAAACCAATGTCGAAAGACAACTTCAGAGCCTAAACACCTCCGTCTCCTCACCCTCTTCGACCATCGAGACAATGCTCGACGGGCTAAGGAGGCTTGGAGATATTTACGACTGCATTGACGAGCTCACAAGCTTACCCAGCAGCCAAGCTCTCATCTACAAGCCGCAGCAGAGGATTGTTGTGGAGCAAGAGCTCGAGCACTCCCTGGTGGTGTTGCTCGACCTCTGCGACGCGGTGCAAGTGAGCTTCTCCAAGCTCAAGGCAAGCGTACAGGACATGCAGTTGGTTACCAAAGAGAAGAGATGATGCGGCTGCTCTTCAGGCCAAGATCCAGTCTTGGTTCCGCCTGGCCAAGAAAGCGCAAAAGCAGTTCAAGAAGATGAGCAGAAAGTCTTCTCCGGCTGATGTCGAGAGCTGCAGAGTGGTCAGTCTGTTGGCTGACGCTAGGGACGTCGCTGTAACAATGCTTGAATCCTCTTTGGAACTCCTGTCGAAGCAAATTGCCGTGCCGAATTCCAGCAGGTGGTCTCTTGTGTCCAAGGCGTCCCAGAAGAAAAGTGTGGCGTGCAAGGAGGAGCAATTGCAGGTGCTGGAGTTGGACATTGTTGATCTTGAGGACAGAGTCGAGTCTTTGTTCAGGAGATTGATCCAAAGCAGAGTTTCTCTTCTGAATACTCTGAGCTTGTAGAGGAGATCATATACTGACTCTGATCCCCTGTGATCGGTATCCGCCTTTTGGAGGGCTTGCTGATCATCATCACAATTTTGTAATGTGTATACATGGGAGGAATTTGTACATAAACATACTCCATTGAGAAACAAAAACACGGCTTTTTGTCCATTTCCTCGTGTCGACAAGATTGTGTATTCATGGTTTGATACAATGACCTAAGTTTGGGGCGGATCATTCGAACGATTCTTCTTTGAGAGAACCAATATGATTTACTTACAAGATGATTATCATTATTGTTTACTATAGACGTAATAGGATCGATTGGTCAAGCTGATCTTTAAAATGATTAACTTTGAGATGGCCATCTTATTCAGATGCCATTTCTCATGCCACCAGAAACAAGCAAAAGATCCTAAGTGTCGGGATTATAAATATGGGGTAGGCCCAAGTATACGATGGCCCTCCAGAAGGCCATAGCCATCAAAGATACGGCCCAGAAAGACATGGGCCGAAGGACATCACCTTCGGCCGATAGGATTCGGAGCCCTAGTAGATATCAAGGACCAAAAGGATGACTCGTAATCTGGCTAAGTCCCTATATTCGGATTCTACACCCCCTGATGGACAAGAACCTAGCAGTCGGTCATGAAGATGACCGGAGCAGTCGGCTAGACCTACAGTCGGCGACTACCTATGATACCCTATCAACCACGATGTCTTAATGATAGCAGTTACCCAACGGTGGAATAATCTAGTTAAATACGGCAGTTACTAGCAGTAATAGCCAGGAAATAATCGGATACACCTGAAGCCATGAATAGCATTAATATCAGCCTATTATATACCCCCTCCTGGCACACTCTATATAAACCGGGAGGGGAGCACCGGGCTGAGGGTTGAGCATTCACATCTTGTGCCTTACGCCAAGAGCTAAGAGCACTACAAGAGTAGGGTATTACCACCACCAAAGAGGGCTCGAACATGTATAAACCCTTGCGCATACACTCATCTACACCGCTCGGCAGATACGATTGCCTCTACATTCATACCCCCATAATACTGTCAGGATTATATCCACGACACTGAGCAACAGATCTTGCTATCATAGCCAAAACATGCCAGCTCAACGTCGAAGAGGTTGAGTGTGTAAGCTGCATGAGTTGAGCATAAAAAAATACCAACTGAATTAACAGCTGTACAAAAACTAGATAGTAACACCTTGTCACCAATACGACTTGGCTACCAATCCACTATAATATTCTCTAAGCATGCAACTATGTAAAGATCCGCTGGTAGAGTGAACTAACCTGCTGGCTTTTGTAGGCAATTGTTGGAACATGATAATTCATTGGGAGGATAATTAGTGCACTCAGAAAAATTGAGCTACGCATGAGTGATCAAATTTGTAGGTTGTTGCTTCCAGTACATGGAATTAGCAAACTCCATTAAAATAGTTTAGAGCATGCAACAGAACGAGCTGTCATGCTGATTCTTGCTGCCAAAATCGGAACATAGCATTGTGATTCAGTAGTGGAAAATCAGACAGCACATGGATCATCTCAAGATTGCAATAGATGTGAAATGCTTGCAAGCGCGGCAGGCAGGCGAAACATGTCAGCGATGCCGCGCAAGAGGTGATCAGAAACCAGATAAACACGACGTAGCGGTGGAGCCTGGAGAGGTGAAGTCAACTGTTCTTCGACTACCAAAGGCACAGCTCGCCAATCTGGACCAACACACCTGTGCATATGAGTTTGCCCCCAATAATCAAGAAGCTTGGTTGGGAGACATAGGAAAAGCAGCATCCTGTAATGGAGATGGGTGGTATTTGTCACGGCAGCACGACACAGCGTTATCATTGAGATTCTTGCTGTCTAGAGGGTCATGCCAGGGCTTCTGCTTCTTTCTGTACATACCTGTATATATAGGGACAAGCCCATAGGCAGAACTCAACACCATCGCAGAGCAGCTTCTCTCATCTTCTATCTCCAGAGAGCAAACGAAAAGACTTCAGCTTCCAACACAATCATGGCACCCCACCTCAGGTCCACGAGTGTGCCTTCCAGCCCTCGCTCCGGCGAAACCGATGTCGACCAACAGCTGCATAGCCTAAACACAGCCACCGTCTCTCCCTTATCAACAATTGGGACAGTGTGTGTTGGGCTAAGGAGGCTTGGAGACATCTATGACTGCATCGATGAGCTCACATGCTTGCCTAGCAGCCAAATTCTCCTCTGCAAAACGCAGCAAAGGATTTCTGTGGAGCAAGAGCTCGAGCGCTCCCTTATCTTGCTTGACCTCTGCAATGTCGTGCAAGTCAGCTTTTCCGAGCTCAAGGCAAGCGTCCAAGACATGCAGTTGGTTATCAAGAGAGGAGATGATGCAGCTCTTCAGGTCAAGATCCAGTCTTGGTTTCACCAGATCAAGAAAGTGCAAAAAACGCTCAAGAAGAACACCAAGAAGTCTTCTTCGGCTGATCTGGAGAGCTGCAGAGTGGTCAGGTTGTTGACTGAAGCTAGAGAAGCCGCTGTCACAATGATTGGATCCTCAATGGAACTCCTGTCGAAGCAAATTGCACCACCGAATTCTAACAAGTGGGCTCTTGTGTCAAAGGCATTCCAGAAGAAAAGAGTTAATTGCGAAGAGGAGCAACTGCAGGTGCTGGAGTTGGACATCGTTGATCTTGAGAGTGGAGTTGAGACTTTGTTCAGGAGATTGATTCAGAGCAGAGTCTCTCTTCTAAATATTCTCAGTTTGTAGACTAGAGAGTATGTACCAACTCTGATCCCCTGTGATTGGCGTCCGCCTTTTAGAGGATTTGCTGATCACTAGAACAATTTTGCAACATGTGTACATGAAACACACTGTACATAAATATACTCAATTGAGGAACAGACACGGTTATTTATCAAATTCATATTTTATATTACAATTGCTTAAGTTTTGGATGGTTCACTCAAAAGATTCTATCCTGGGAAGAAAAGACCAAGTTACTTGGAAGATGCTTGTCATTATTGACTATTATAGTCTATAGAAGTGTTTTTCAGAAAACAGTTCAAGTGCAACTTAGTTGTTTGGTTTTCAAATAGTCATGTTGCATGTTTAAGAATGTTGTTGATACACTGATACACTCCTTGTGCAGTGGTTCTAAACCTATATAGAAATATGCCAGCTCCAGAACACAAAGTATAAACTTGTACATCTCATAAACTAATGTAAGATCGTTTAGATCACTAAACTAGTGATCTAAATGATCTTATATTAGTTTACAGAGGGAGTAATTAGCACACAGCTGGTTCTAACAGAAACATTATCTGTGTCAATAATTACCAGGCTACACCACATGTATCGCAAAGGAAAATGTCCAATTTAAAACCCCAGAGCCAATAAGTTACACTTTCAACTGGAGTCTCGCTGCAATAATCGGAATACAACAAGTGAGGTATTTGATTCTTACTGCAACAACTGGAACATGAATAAGTGAGGAACACACTTGAGGCTCCTAAATGCAGAAAAAATAGTGTCCGCCTCTGATACCTTCTTTCAATATCTTTCTGGGTCTGTTGTGACACATATCTGGGACAGAGACTTGACACAAACTCTACGAGATCAAATAGCAAGATTGGTGTTTACCATTGGAAACTTGCTTCCTGTTCATAGACATGCCTTCTCCAAAGGGCCAACATGATCAAACATGTTTCTTTCATTCTCATGTAGTTGTTTCTGGTTATTTGTCACCGAACAGATTACAAACATATTTACATTCCAGTATATTCTGAACTACCATTGGAAACTTGCTTCCTGTTCATAGACATGCCTTCTCCAAAGGGCCAACATGATCAAACATGTTTCTTTCATTCTCATGTAGTTGTTTCTGGTTATTTGTCACCGAACAGATTACAAACATATTTACATTCCAGTATATTCTGAACTACTGTTTTTTATTAGTTAACAGTCATGGTATAACTCATAGTTTGAGAACAATACGAGTTCACTATGAATTCAGGACTTTTAGACTGCTTTGCATAATTTTTAGATCGACCAAGTGTCGGGATTCTATACACATCGCCCTAATAAGATTGTGCCTTCTCATACACAACAAAATGAAAAATATACAAGAAAAATTGTAGTCACTCATCTGTGTCTTGGCGCACATATTTGCATCAGAAATATGTCATAATTTTGTTGAAATCCCTCTTTTTAAAAGTATATGTCACTTTGCTTGGACTGTGCCTTGAGACCCTTCAATTTCTTTAATATGTTGGAGAAATAATCTTGTAAATACTTCTCTAAGGTGAGGATATCCTTTGCCTCCACCCCAAGAAGCTGGTATGTCTCATTCATTGGAGCTGAGAAAACGGTGTCGCTGGAGAGCACCTGGATATAAAAATGTAAATTTATTGTTAGCCTTCACAGGCTTTGATATATATCTATATCTATACCACTATATAGTGTATGAATAACTTTGAATATTGGCTGTTTGATGAAGCCAATCCGGTGGTAGAGAGTTGGCAAATCCGAGCATTGTTGGCCATTGGATATCCTCTTCACTACACTATATTCTGACACGGGTACTATCTAGATGATTCCATGGCTAAGGTTAAGCACAATGCACTATATACACAAAACTAAAAACACAGACGTCTCTCTTTTGTTCTAGAAACTTCCAGACTTTCTGCTGACTCTTTTCTTCTAGATGAATTGTCATTCCTTTTCTCAAAGCACATGCATTTAACATTTATTTTAGATTCTTCCATATTTTAGTTGTCTCAAGGTTTTTTTTTTGGCTCTAAAAGAATTGCCATTCATTTTTACTTTATTTTATCTTTTCTTCAAGACTCTCATAGTACTTCCATAAATTTCATTTGAGTGGGATGCACTACAAGTACTAAATCTACATCTTATACTTGATGCATACGTGACTAAATTTACATGTTTACCTGTTGTAATGTGATATGCCAATATTTGATCGTACTTTGGTTATCTATAAGCCCCGACGTGCAATACACTTGTACCTTACTAGTATATTACCGTTACTGAATTACATGTGCAGTGCACAAAAAGGCCTAGACAAACCTCTGAAAATGCCAGCCTATCAGCCACATCGTTTGTCCACTGGAAGAACCGTGTTAATTGACGGGTAAATCTCAAGACTGCAACAGGGACAGTAGTTACATTGGCATCTTGCCCAGCCAGTCTCTCACATAATGTAATAACCTGGAGAAGGCAAAATAAATAGAATTAAAATAATAATGTACCAACTCCCATAAGCCATCATTTGGTACATTCTCAAAAGAAAAAGAAAATGCATGAATGACTATATTTGTACATTCCCTATGAAATAGGTCGTTATACTAACTACTTATTAATGACAAGTCAATAATAAATTTGGTTCAGCAGACCCTACTGAACATTATATATACTTCATTCACTAGAAAAAGCAATAGAGTTAATTACCTCCTGAGTTGTCCAAGCACGTGGTCCAGCAAATGTTAGGAGTTTTTTGCTGGCCTTCTCATTGCGCAAAGCAACAAATGTCAGGCGAGCGACGTCCTATAGTTGCACAGAGAAGGCACGTCAACAGAAAGCTACTTTGGAGAGAAACTGGTACATAGATATACACAGTTTCATTTTTCCAATGGAAAGGGAGAGAAGATAACCTGGGTATCCATGTATGCAATCCGAGTCGGAGCATCAGTTCCCCAAACTGACTTCTCTTCTAGTATAGGCACCGCATATTGCCCAATTAGGCCCTAAAACCAAAAAATAGATGGAAATTCATTTCTAGAAACAACCGGCAAACATGACTATGAAAAGATGTATGACATGAGCTTTCAACTATATGTCACCTCAGTGCTTTTAATTTTTACTACTTGTTTATGTCTATCATGAACTATGAGCAATACACAGGTAGTTTAGCCAGGAACTTGTTTAGCGCCTTTTGCAATCTAGCATCAGCATGAGTAGCAAAAGGAATTTCCTGGCCGAAACAGAAACCCAGGATAAGGATCGCATCTACCTGCATGAAACCGCACAATCGGATGATGGTGTAATCCAGACCTGTGTCCTGAATAAACCTCTCTGTACAATACTTGATCTCCATCAAGGGGACCTCAGGATGCTTGTCGCAGTTGTGAATGGAGTAGAAGACATACTTCTGAATCCCCATGGCCTTAGCGCACTGGATTAGAGCAACCTTTCCTTCCCAGTCTACCTAAATGGAACAACCATCAGCGTCCGAAACACAGAAGTCGTTTAATAATGACTCAAAGAAACACAAGACACAATACAATTCTCCACTGTATTTTGAGAGATTACATGCTGATGGCATTTACCGTTCGAATGGGCTCTTCCGGCCGCCCCGTGGCGCAATCAATGACCGTATGAACGCCAACAAGCGTAGCGGGTATCGTCTCTGGCTTGCTGAGGTCGGCCTAATTGAATCAGTCACACACACAGACGATCATGAGACAGAATCCGCAATGTGGTGCCCCTAAATTACCTATAGCGGGAAGAAGTGAAGAGTACGGTCGGTTGCGCAGTGCAAACCTACATTGACCACGGTGGCGCCCCAGTCCCGGAGGAAGTCGGCGGGCGCCGGGCGGGGCCTGACGAGGCACCTGACGTCGTAGCCCTCGTCCAGCGCCCTCCTGACCACCTGCCGTCCCAGGGTCCCCGTGGCGCCGACCACCAGCACGCTTGTCGGCCTGACGGGCGTCCCCTGCCCAATGCTCATGGGGGCCGCCGCCTGCGCGTTGCAGGTCACGACCAGCCTGCAGCGGGGCCCGACCGATGAGACGGCACGGGCTGGGTGCGGTCGCGGTCGCGCGCGGGAGGTTGTGCAGGAGAGGGCGGCGCGGCGGCCCGGGGAGGTGACCCGCGACGGCAGCGCGGCGGCGAGGCTGGTCGACGTCGCCATTTTCTGCGCGTTGGTTTTGGCGTGGCGTGGCGGAGGTGCCCGTGGTTTTGGGTTTGGGCTGGGAAGGGAACGGAGGAGTGGTGGAGAGTGGATGCGGAGCAGCCGATGCCCGTCGCGCCACGTCGTCGCGGCCATCCCGTCATCCGTCTCTGCCCCGTCACGTTCCGTTTCTTGCCCGCCACTTGTTGCCCAAATTCATTGCATGTGCGAGCCATTTTTTCCCGGTTGCTGCTGATTCCGAAGTGGTCGAGCTCCTAGCGTGTAGACAAACCATTTTCCTAACTCAAGAACTCAATGTCCAGAAGGTGATCATAGAAACTGACTCGCAGGCGGCGGCTACAAAAATTGTGTCTCTTCCAAAAGATCTCTCAGCTAATGGGAAACTAGTTGAAGAGATCAAAGGGCTGCTTCGGTCTTTTGATGATTTTAAAGTTGCTTGGGTGCGACAGTCAGCGAATAAGGTCACACATATCTTATCTAGAAATGGTTGCTGTATTGCCTTATGTAAAGGAAAAATTTTGTTTTTGCCACTCTAGATTTTGTCAATTTTTCTTATGCCACTCTAGATTTTGACATTTCAGTATTGCCACTCTTAGCTTTTGAAAAATATCACAATTGCCATTATGTGGCAATAGCAAATTAATTTTATTTCACTTTTGCCATCCTAGCTTTTGACAATGTATCACAATTGTCACTCTAATTTATGTAAAACTTGGCTCCATGTCCTCCCGAGTGTATTTGCTCAGAGGTAACAGTTGAGGGAGCTGTGAACTATGAATAAATTAGCAACATTTCCTTAAAAAAAAACTTGTTGCCCAAATTCCGCAAGGAATTTTTTTTGAGTAACAAAAGGAAAAAAATGAGTGCCCGTCTCTGGGTAGATGAGCAACTGCGGCCGCATGCGAAGGCTCCGGTGCATCTCGTCCAAACTAGAGGCGAAGAGCTCGTCGATCTCCGCCATCTGCTGCCAGATAAAGCGCTGGTTGGACTTCACATAAGCCTCATATTGGATGGATTCGAGGATGGCGGTCTGCTTCGCCATCTGCTGCCAGATAAAGCGCCCGTTGGACTTCACATAAGCCTCATATTGGATGGATTTGAGGATGGTGGTCTGCTCCGCCATCTCCAGCGCCTGGGCGACCTCAAACTTCGCCATCGCATCCTCTATGCCAACGCCCGCAACCAGTTGCTCCTCCTCTGGCCCTGCCGTGTCGTTCGCTTCCTAATCCTCTTCTTCCTCTTCCATGGGCTGGGGGTCCTTTAGGGAATGCAGTAATTTCAAAAAAATTCCTACGTACACGCAAGATCCATCTAGATGATGCATAGCAACGAGAGGGGAGAGTGTTGTCCACGTATCCTCGTAGACCGTAAGCGGAAGAGTTATGACAACGCGGTTGATGTAGTCGTACGTCTTCACGGTCCGACCGATCCTAGCACCGAAGGTACGACACCTCCGCGATCTGCACACGTTCAGCTCGGTGACGTCCCACGAACTCTAGATCCGGCTGAGTGTCGAGGGAGAGCTTTGTCAGCACACGGCGTGATGATGGTGATGATGAAGTTACCGACGCAGGGCTTCGCCTAAGCTCTACAACGATATGACCGAGGTGGAAATCTGTGGAGGGGGGCACCGCACACGGCTAAACAATCAACTTGTGTCTATGGGGTGGCCCCCTCCCCGTATATAAAGGAGTGGAGGAGGGGGAGGGTCGGCCCTCTCTATGGCGCGCCCTAGGGGGAGTCCTACTCCTACTGAAAGTAGGATCCCCCCTTTCGCTAGTTGGAGTAGGAGAGGAAGGAAGGAGGAAAGGGGGGACCCCCCCCTTCCCTAGTCCAATTCGGACCCAAGGGGGAGGGGGGCGCGGCCTACCCTAGCTTCCCCTCTCTCTTTCCACTAAGGCCCAATAAGGCCCATATACTCCCCGGGGGGTTCCGATAATGTGACGCCCCCGATTTGGCCGTACACTAATTATACACGCAAATGTGTATGACCAAGATCAGGGACTCGCGAGAAGATATCACAACACAACTCTAGACACAAATTAAAATAATACAAGCTTTATATTACAAGCCAGGGGCCTCGAAGGCTCGAATACATAAGCTCGAAAACACAAGAGTCAGCGGAAGCAATAATATCTGAGTACATACATAAGTTAAACAAGATTGCCTTAAGAAGGCTAGCACAAAAGTAGCAACGGTCAAAAAGCCAAGGCCTTCTGCGTGGGACCTCCTAACTACTCCTCGAAGTCGAACTCCATGTAGAATCATCCTCGGGATCCTCTGGCTCCTGGACTCCATCATATGATCGCAATAACCGAGAAAAGGGGAAAAAGAAGTAGCAAAGCAACCGTGAGTACTCATCCAAAGTACTGCTACCTCTTGAGCACTGCGTTGGTTTCCCCCGAAGAGGAAGGGATGATGCAACAAAGTAGCGTAAGTATTTCCCTCGGTTTTTGAGAACCAAGGTATCAATCCAGTAGGAGGCTACGTGTGAGTCCCTCGTACTTGCACAAAACAAATAAATCCTCGCAACCAACGCGAATAGGGGTTGTCAATCCCTACACGGCCACTTACGAGAGTGAGATCTGATAGATATGATAAGATAATATTTTTGGTATTTTTGTGATAAAGATGCAAAGTAAAATAAAGGCAAAGTAAAAAAGCAAAGGAAATAACTAAGTAATAGGAGATTAATATGATGAAGACAGACCCGGGGGCCATAGGTTTCACTAGTGGCTTCTCTCGAGAGCATAAGTATTCTGTTGACAGAATTGAGCATAGTTATGAGAATATCTAGGTATGATCATGTATATAGGCATCACGTCCGAGACAAGTAGACCGACTCCTGCCTGCATCTACTACTATTACTCTACTCATCGACCGCTATCCGGCATGCATCTAGAGTATTAAGTTAAAAATAGAGTAACGCCTTAAGCAAGATGACATGATGTAGAGGGATAAACTCATGCAATATGATGAAAACCCCATCTTGTTATCCTCGATGGCAACAATACAATACGTACCTTGCTGCCCCTACTGTCACTGGGAAAGGACACCGCAAGATTGAACCCAAAGCTAAGCACTTCTCCCATTGCAAGAAAGATCAATCTAGTAGGCCAAACCAAACTGATAATTCGAAGAGACTTGCAAAGATAACCAATCATACATAAAAGAATTCAGAGAAGATTCAAATATTGTTCATAGATAGACTTGATCATAAACCCACAATTCATCGGTCTCAACAAACACACCGCAAAAAGAAGATTACATCGAATAGTTCTCCACAAGAGAGGGGGAGAACATTGTATTGAGATCCAAAAAGAGAGAAGAGGCCATCTAGCTAATAACTATGGACCTGTAGGTCCGAGGTAAACTACTCACACTTCATCAGAGGGGCTATGATGTTGATGTAGAAGCCCTCCGTGATCGATGCCCCCTCCGGCAGAGCTCCGGAACAGGCCCCAAGATGGGATCTCGTGGATACAGAAAGTTGCGGCGGTGGAATTAGGTTTTTGGCTCCGTATCTAATCGTTTGGGGGTACGTAGGTATATATAGGAGGAAGGAGTACGTCGGTGGAGCAACAGGGGGCCCATGAGGGTGGAGGGCGCGCCTGGTGGGGGGGGGGTAGGCGCACCCCCTACCTCGTGGCCTCCTCTTTTGTGTCTTGACGTAGGGTCCAAGTCTCCTGGGTCTTGTTCGTTGAGAAAATCACGTTCCCGAAGGTTTCATTCCGTTTGGACTCCGTTTGATATTCCTTTTCTTCGAAACCCTAAAACAGGCAAAAAACAGCAATTCTGGGCTGGGCCTCCGGTTAATAGGTTAGTCCCAAAAATAATATAAAAGTGGATAATAAAGCCCAATAATGTCCAAAACAGTAGATAATATAGCATGGAGCAATCAAAAATTATAGATACGTTGGGGACGTATCAAGCATCCCCAAGGTTAATTCCTGCTCGTCCTCGAGTAGGTAAATGATAAAAACAGAATTTTTGATGCGGGGTGCTACTTGGCATAATTTTAATGTAATTCTTCTTAATTGTGGTATGAATATTCAGATCCGAAAGATTCAAGAAAAAAGTTCATATTGACATAAACATAATAATACTTTAAGCATACTAACTAAGCAATTATGTCTTCTCAAAATAACATGGTCAAAGAAAGTTCATCCCTACAAAATCATATAGTTTAGTCATGTTTCATTTTCGTCACACAAGAATGCTCTCATCATGCACAACCCCTATGACAAGCCAGGCAATTGTTTCATACTTTAGTAATCTCAAACCTATAAACTTTCACACAATATATGAGCGCGAGCCATGGACATAACACTATAGGTGGAATAGAATATAATGAGGGGGGTTATGTGGAGAAGACAAAAAAGGAGAAAGTCTCACATCAACAAGGGTAATCAATGGGCTATGGAGATGCACATTGATTGATGTTAATGCAAGGAGTAGGGATTGCCATGCAACGGATGCACTAGAGCTATAAATGTATGAAATCTCAACAAAAGAAACTAAGTGGGTGTGCATCCAACTTGCTTGCTCACGAAGAACTAGGGCACTTGAGGAGGCCCATTGTTGGAATATACAAGCCAAGTTCTATAATGAAAAATTCCCACTAGTATATGAAAATGACAAAACAAGAGACTCTCTATCATGAAGATTACGGTGCTACTTTGAAGCACAAGTGTGGCAAAGAATAGTAACATTGTCCCTTCTCTCTTTTTCTCTTATTTTTTTATTCCTCACTTGGGACAATGCTCTAAAAAATGATGATCATCACACTTCTATTTATTTACAACTCGATGATTACAACTCGATACTAGAACAAAAGATGACTCTATATGAATGCCTCTGGCGATGTACCGGGATATGCAATGGACCAAGAGTGACATATATGAAAGAATTATGAACTGTGGCTTTGCCACAAATACTATGTCAACTACATGATCATGCTAAGCAATATGACAATGATGAATGTGTCATGATAAACGGAATGGTGGAAAGTTGCATGGCAATATATCTCAGAATGGCTATGGAAATGCCATAATAGGTAGGTATGGTGGCTGTTTTGAGGAGGATATAAGGAGGTTTATGTGTGAAAGAGCATATCCTATCACGGGGTTTGGATGCACCGGCAAAGTTTGCACCAACTCTTGATGTGAGAAAGGGCAATGCACGGTACCGAAGAGGCTAGCAAGGATGGAAGGGTGAGAGTGCGTATAATCCATGGACTCAACATTAGTCATAAAGAACTCACATACTTATTGCAAAAATCTACAATTCATCAAAAACCTCGGCACTACGCACATGCTCCTAGGGGGATAGATTGGTAGGAAAAGACCATCGCTCGTCCCCGACCGCCACTCATAAGGAAGACAATCAAATAACACCCCATGTTTCAAATTTGTTACATAACGTTTACCATACGTGCATGCTATGGGACTTGCAAACTTCAACACAAGTATTTCTCAATTTCACAACTACTCAACTAGCACGACTTTGATATTATTACCTCCATATCTCAAAACAATCATCAAACATCAAACTTCTCTTAGTATTCAAAAACACTCATAAGAAAGTTTTACTAATCTTGAATACCTAGCATATCAGGATTTTAAGTAAATTACCATGCTATTTAAGACTCTCAAAAATAATCTAAGTGAAGCCTGAGAGATTAATAGTTTATATAAAACAAATCCACCACCGTGTTCTAAAAGATATAAGTGAAGTACTATAGCAAAACTATATAACTCAAAAGATATAAGCGAAGCACATAGAGTATTCTAACAAATTCCAAATCATGTATGGCTCTCTCAAAAGGTGTGTACAGCAAGGATAATTGTGCTAAACTAAAAAGCAAAGACTCAAATCATACAAGACGCTCCAAGAAAAACACATATCGTGTGGCGAATAAAAATATAGCTCCAAGTAAAGTTACCGATAGAAGTAGACAAAAGAGGGGATGCCTTCCGGGGCATCCCCAAGCTTTGGCTTTTAGGTGTCCTTAGATTATCTTGGGGTGCCATGGGCATACCCAAGCTTAGGCTCTTGCCACTCCTTGTTCCATAATCCATCAAATCTTTATCCAAAACTTGAAAACTTCACAACACAAAACTTAAAGTAGAAAATCTCGTGAGCTCCGTTAGCGAAAGAAAATAAAAGACCACTTCAAAGTACTGTAATGAACTCATTCTTTATTTATATTGGTGTTATACCTACTGTATTCCAACTTCTCTATGGTTTATAAACTATTTTACTAGCCATAGATTCATCAAAATAAGCAAACAACACATGAAAAATAGAATCTGTCAAAAACAGAACAGTCTTTAGTAATCTGTAGCTAGCGCAAGATCTGGAACCCCAAAAATTCTAAAATAAATTTCTGGACATGAGGAATTTATCTATTAATCATATGCAAAAAGAATTAACTAAATATCACTTTCCAAATAAAAATGGCAGCATTTCTCGTGAGCGCTAAAGTTTCTGTTTTTTACAGCAAGTTTAACAAGACTTTCCCCAAGTCTTCCCAACGGTTCTACTTGGCACAAACATTAATTAAAAACAAAAAACACAACCAAAACAGAGTCTAGATAAATTATTTATTACTAAACAAGAGCAAAAAGGAAGGAATAAAAATAAAATTGGGTTGCCTCCCAACAAGCGCTATCGTTTAACGCCCCTAGCTAGGCATAACAAGCAAGGATAGATCTAGGTATTGCCATCTTTGGTAGGCAATCCATAAGTGACTCTCATAATAGATTCATAAGGTAATTTAATTTTCTTTCTAGGAAAGTGTTCCATGCCTTTCCTTAATGGAAATTGGAATATAATATTTCCTTCCTTCATATCAATAATTGCACCAATCGTTCTAAGGAAAGGTGTACCAAGAATAATAGGACATGAAGGATTGCAATCTATGTCAAAAACAATAAAATCTACGGGTAAATAATTCCTATTTGCAACAATAAGAACATCATTAATTCTTCCCATAGGTTTCTTAATAGTGGAATCCGCAAGGTGCAAGTTTAGAGAGCAATCATCAAAATCACGGAAACCTAACAAATCACACAAAGTCTTTGGAATCATGGAAACACTAGCACCCAAATCACATAAAGCATAGCATTCATGATATTTAATTTTAATTTTAATAGTTGGTTCCCACTCATCATAAAGTTTTCTAGGGAAGAAACTTCCAATTCAATTTTTTCTTCATAAGATTGCATCAAGGCATTAACGATATGTTTAGTAAACGCTTTATTTTGACTATAAGCGTGAGTAGAATTTAGCACGGATTGCAACAAGGAAATACAATCAAAGAGAAATTTTCATAGTTAAATTCCTTGAAATCCATAATAGTGGGTTTAGCAACATCTAGGGTTTTAATTTCTTCAATCCCACTTTTATCAATTTTAGCATCAAGATCAAAAAATTCCGAATTCTTGGAACGCCTTCTAGGTAAAGGTGGATCATATTCAGTCCCATCATTATCAAGATTCATATTGCAAAACAAAGATTTAATAGGGGACACATCAATAACTTTTAGATCTTCATTTTTATTTTCATAGGAACTAGAAGAACACGCTCTTATAAAGGCATCTTTCTTAGCACGCATCCTAGCGGTTCTTTCTTTGCACTCATCAATGGAAATTCTCATGGCTTTGAGAGACTCATTGATATCATGCTTAGGTGGAATAGATCTAAGTTTCAAAGAATCAACATCAAGAGAATTCTATCAACGTTCCTAGCCAACTCATCAATCTTAAGCAATTTTTCTTCAATCAAAGCATTAAAATTCTTTTGCGAAGTAATAATTTTTAATATTAGATTCAAAATCAGAGGGCATCTTATTATAATTTCCATAAGAATTGTTGTAGGAATTACCATAATTATTAGAGGGATTACTAGGATAAGGCCTAGGGTTGAAATTTCCTCTATACGCGTTGTTACCAAAATTGTTCCTACCAACAAAATTCACATCCATAGATTCATTATTATTCTCAATCAAAGTAGACAAGGGCATATCATTAGGATCATAAGAAACACTCTTATTAGCAAATAATTTCATAAGTTCATCCATCTTTCCACTCAAAACATTAATTTCTTCTATAGCATGCACCTTTTTATTAGTAGATCGTTCAGTATGCCATTGAGAATAATTAAAAATAATATTATCTAGGAGTTTAGTAGCTTCTCCTAAAGTGATTTCCATAAAAGTGCCTCCCGCGGCCGAATCTAAAAGATTTCTAGAAGCAAAATTCAATCCGGCATAAAAATTTTGTATAATCATCCACAAATTTAAACCATGAGTAGGGCAATTACGTATCATTAGTTCCATTCTCTCCCAAGCTTGTGCAACATGTTCATGATCAAGTTGCTTAAAATTCATTATATCGTTTCTAAGAGAGATGATCTTAGCGGGAGGAAAATACTTAGAGATAAAAGCATCTTTGCACTTATTCCATGAATCAATACTATTTTTAGGCAAAGACGAAAACCAAGCTTTAGCACGATCTCTAAGCGAAAAAGGAAATAGCTTTAATTTAACAATATCATAATCCAAATCTTTCTTCTTTTGCATATCACACAAATCAACGAAGCTATTAAGATGGGTAGCGGCATCTTCACTAGGAAGGCCGGAAAACGAATCTTTCATGACAAGATTCAGCAAAGCAGTATTAATTTCACAAGATTCAACATCGGTAAGAGAAGCAATTGGAGTGCTAATAAAATCATTGTTGTTTGTATTGGTGAAGTCACACAATTTAGTATTATCTTGATCCATCGTGACATGCAAGCAAACTAACACACAAGCAAACAAAAAAACAAGGGGGCAAAAAGAGGCAAATAGAGAAAGAGAGGGAGGATAGAGAGAGAGGGCGAATAAAATGGCAAGGGTGAAGTGGGGGAGAGGAAAACGAGAGGCAAATGGCAAATAATGTAATGCGGAAGATAAGGGTATGTGATGGGTACTTGGTATGTTGACTTTTGCATGGACCTCCCCGGTAACAGCGCCAGAAATCCTTCTTGCTACCTCTTGAGCACTGCGTCGGTTTTCCCCGAAAAGGAAGGGATGATGCAGCAAAGTAGCGTAACTATTTCCCTCAGTTTTTGAGAACCAAGGTATCAATCTAGTAGGAGGCTACGCACGAGTCCCTCGTACCTGCACAAAACAAATAAATCCTCACAACCAACGCGAATAGGGGTTGTCAATCCCTACACGGCCACTTACGAGAGTGAGATATGATAGATATGATAAGATAATATTTTTGGTATTTTTGTGATAAAGATGCAAAGTAAAATAAAGGCAAAGTAAAAAGGCAAAGGAAATAACTAAGTAGTAGGAGATTAATATGATGAAGATAGACCCGGGGACCATAGGTTTCACTAGTGGCTTCTCTCGAGAGCATAAGTATTCTACGGTGGGTGAACAAATTACTGTGGAGCAATTGACAGAATTGAGCATAGTTAGGGTATTACACCACATCGGTGGCCCGAACCAGTATAAACCTTGTGTCTTTTGTGTTGCGAGTGCGTCGAGTTCGTCCGCGAGACCTTAGCGAGCTAGGGCGTAGATCGGTAGGAGGGAAAGAACTTCGCGCGCACCCCAGAGTTCGAACCTCAAGGGTTTGCCGGAACTCATGATCCGACATTTGGCGCACCAGGTAGGGGTGCGCCGTAGCACCCCTCCACCGGCCTGCGCTCCGCGCCACCGCACTTCGCCCTCATGGCAGGTGCCCCGCCACCGGCTCCAACGATCGGTGCTGACAACGGGGCTAGGGGGCTCCGAGCCCTGGCCCCCGCCCTGCGGCAGGTGCGATGGCCACCAAAGTTCAGGCCGGAGATGCTGCCGCGCTACGACGGCGCGGCGGACCCGTCTGCCTTCCTATTGGCATACGAGGAGGCCATCCTCGAGGCCGGGGGTGATAACCCACAAGTATAGGGGATCAATTGTAGCCTCTTTCAATAAGTAAGAGTGTCGAACCCAACGAGGAGCTAAAGGCAGAACAAATATTCCCTCAAGTTCTATCGACCACCGATACAACTCTATGCACGCTTGATGTTCGCTTTACCTGGAACAAGTATGAAACTAGAAGTACTTTGTAGGTGTTGTTGGATAGGTATGCAAGATAATAAAGAGCAAGTAAAAAGTAGGGGTTGTTTAGATAAAGACACAACTAAATTAGTTTTAGTAAAGAGCTTTTGTCAACAAGAAGGTTATTTGTCCCTAGGCAATCGATAACTAGACCGGTAATCATTATTGCAATTTTATTCAAGGGAGAGGCATAAGCTAACATACTTTCTCTACTTGGATCATATGCACTTATGATTGGAACTCTAGCAAGCACCCGCAACTACTAAAGATTCATTAAGGTAAAACCCAACCATAGCATTAAAGCATCAAGTCCCCTTTATCCCATACGCAAACAACCTACTGACTCGGGTCTGTGCTTCTATCACTCACGCCACCCACCATAAGCAAATCATAAGCATATTGCAAACCCTACAACAGGAATCCCTCGCGCTTGCACGACACGGAGAGCACCATAGGACAACACCAATAATAAAACATACAACTCAAACCAATCACGATCATCAAAAAGACATTAGGACAAAACAGATCTACTCAAACATCATAGGATAGCCATACATCATTGGGAAATAATATATAGCATTGAGCACCATGTTTAAGTAGAGATTACAACAGGTAAGAGAGAGGTTACACCGCTGCATAGAGGGGGGAAGAGTTGGTGATGATGGCAGTGAAGTTGTTGGTGAAGATTGCGGTGATGATGATGGCCACGGCGGCGTTCCGGCGCCACCGGAAGAGAATTGGAGAGGGGGCCCCTTCGTCTTCTTCTTCCTTGACTTCCTCCCTAGATGGGAGAAGGGTTTCCCCTTTGGTCATTGGCTCCCATGGCGTGGGAGGGGCAAGAGCCCCTCCGAGATTGGATCTATCTCTCTATCTCTCTCTCGTTCTGCGTTCTCTTCTGGCTCTGTTTCACCGTTTCGTATATATATGGAGATCCGTAACTCCGATTAGCCTGAAACCTTCGCCATGATTTTTTCCCGAATATTAGCTTTCTTACGGAAAAAGAAGAGCGTCAACCGCCATACGGCGGGCTCATGAGGGTAGGGGCGCGCCCTAAGGGGGGCGCCCCCTGCCTCGTGACCACCTCGGGCACTGGTTCGCGTTGATCTTCCTTCCGAATTTTCCATGTTTTCCAAAAATAAGCTCCGTCCGTTTTTATCCCTTTGGACTCCGTTTGATATGGATATTCTGCGAAACCAAAAACATGCAACAGACAGGAACTGGCACTGGGCACTGGATCAATATGTTAGTCCCAAAAATAATATAAAAAGTTGCCAAAAAGTATATGAAAGTTGAATAATATTGGCATGGAACAATCAAAAATTATAGATACGACGGAGACATATCAGCATCCCCAAGCTTAATTCCTTCTCGTCCTCGATTAGGTAAATGATAAAAAAGATAATTTTTGATGTGGAATGCTACCTAGCATAATCTTGATCATATGTCTAATCATGGCATGAATATTAAGACACGAGTGATTCAAAGCAATAATCTATCCTTTGACATAAAAACAATAATACTTCAAGCATACCAACCAAGCAATTATGTCTTATTGAAATAACATAGCCAGAGAGAGCTCATCCCTACAAAATCATATAGTCTGGCTATGCTCCATCTTCACCACACAAAGCATTCACATCATGCACAACCCCGATGACAAGCCAAGCAATTGTTTCATACTTTTGACATTCTCAAACCTTTTCAACTTTCACGCAATACATGAGCGTGAGCCATGGACATAGCACTATAGGTGGAATAGAATATGATGATGGGGGTTATGTGGAGAAGACAAAAAGGATAAGATAGTCTCACATCAACTAGGCGTATCAACGGGCTATGGAGATGCCCATCAATAGATATCAATGTGAGTGAGTAGGGATTGCCATGCAACGGATGCACTAGAGCTATAAGTATATGAAAGCTCTAATTGAAACTAAGTGGGTGTGCATCCAACTTGCTTGCTCATGAAGACCTCGGGCATTTGAGGAAGCCCATCGTTGGAATATACAAGCCAATTTCTATAATTAAAATTCCCACTAGTATATGAAAGTGATAACTCAAGAGACTCTCTATATGAAGAACATGGTGCTACTTTGAAGCACAAGTGTGGTAAAAGGATAGTAACATTGCCCCTTCTCTCTTTTTCTCTCATTTTTTTCTTTTTTTGGGCCTTCTCTTTTTTTCGTCCAGAGTCTCATCTGGACTTGTGGGGGAATCATAGTCTCCATCATCCCTTCCTCACTGGGGGAATGTCCTAATAATGATGATCATCACACTTTTATTTACTTACAACTCGATATCTAGAACAAAGATATGACTGTATATGAATGCCTCCGGCGGTGTACCGGGATGTGCAATGATCTAGCATAGCAATGACATCAAAAAACGGACAAGCCATGAAAACATCATGCTAGCTATCTTACGATCATGCAAAGCAATATGACAATGAATGCTCAAGTCATGTATATGATGATGATGAAAGTTGCATGGCAATATATCTCAGAATGGCTATGGAAATGCCATGATAGGAAGGTATGGTGGCTTTTTTGAGGAAGGTATATGGTGGGTTTATGATACCGGCGAAAGTTGCGCGGTACTAGAGAGGCTAGCAATGATGGAAGGGTGAGAGTGCGTATAATCCATGGACTCAACATTAGTCATAAAGAACTCACATACTTATTGCAAAAATCTATTAGTCATCGAAACAAAGTACTACGCGCATGCTCCTAGGGGGATAGATTGGTAGGAAAAGACCATCGCTCGTCCCCGACCGCCACTCATAAGGAAGACAATCAATAAACACCTCATGCTCCGACTTCGTTACATAACGGTTCACCATACGTGCATGCTACGGGACTTGCAAACCTCAACACAAGTATTTCTCAATTTCACAATTACTCGACTAGCATGACTCTAATATCACCATCTTTATATCGCAAAACTATTGCAAGGAATCAAACATATCATATTCAGCGATCTACAAGTTTATGTAGGATTTTATGACTAACCATGTGAATGACCAGTTCCTGTCATCTCTCTAAATAGATATAAGTGAAGCAAGAGAGTTTAATTCTTTCTACAAAAGATATGCCCGTGTTCTAACAAATATAAGTGAAGCAAAAGAGCATTCTACAAATGGCGGTTGTCTAAGTGAAGAGAAACAGGCAATCCAAACTTCAAATGATATAAGTGAAGCACATGAAGCATTCTATAAAGCCATACTCAAAAGATATAAGTGAAGTGCAATGAGCATTCTATAAATCAACCAAGGACTATCTCATACCAGCATGGTGCATAAAAAGAAAATTAAAAACCTAAATGCAAAAGACGCTCCAAGACTTGCACATATCGCATGAATGAAACGAATCCAAAAACAATCCGATATTTGTTGAAGAAAGAGGGGATGCCTCCCAAGCATCCCCAAGCTTAGACGCTTGAGTCTCCTTGAACATTTACTTGGGGTGCCTCGGGCATCCCCAAGCTTGAGCTCTTGCCTCTCTTCCTTCTTCTCACATCGAGACCTTCTCAATCATCGAACACTTCATCCACACAAAACTTCAACAGAAAACTCGATAAGATCCGTTAGTATAATAAAGCAAATCACTACTCTAAGTACTGTTGCAAACCAATTCATATTTTGTTTTTGCATTGTGTCTAATGTAATATAAATTTTTCATGGCTTAATCCACTGATATAAATTGATAGTTTCATCAAAACAAGCAAACTATGCATCAAAAACAGAATCTGTCTAAAACAGAACAGTCTGTAATAATCTGAACATTCACCATACTTCTGATACTTGAAAAATTCTACCAAAATTAGGAAAAATAAAAAATTTGTATAGGAAGACAGTGCAAAAATAATCAGAACCATTTGACGTTCCAGCTAAAAATGTAAAATCGCGCACTACAGCCAAAGTTTCTGTCCTGCACCGTACAAACCATCAAGCAAATGTAAACATCCTAAAGGCAAACCTTGGCACATTATTTTTGTAATACAATGGAATTGTACAAAGGGGATAATTATTTTTGTTGAGAAGTTTCTGAAATCAAGATTCACAAAGTTGCCGTGAGCATGAACAAAGTTCAAGGCTAGCTCCCACTTCAACAATGCTTGTCTTTCTCACTTTCACTTTTCTTTTTGAAAAAGTTTTGGGTTCCCCTCTTTATTTTGTTGTTTTTGAACTATATGAAAGCACTCAACAGAAATAAATGACTCTCTAAAACTTCCGGGTTGTCTCCCTGACAGCGCTTTCTTTAAAGCCATTAAGCTAGGCATATAGTGCTCAAGTAGTGAATCCACCCGGATCCCAAGGTATATCAAAGCCAATTTTAATTAACAATGATTTGTAATTTAGTAGTGAGCACAAAGCAACATATATCAAGCAATGACGAAGTCTAACTCTCTTCCTATGCATCGGCATGTCATAAAAGAACAATTCATGCGCACCTAGTAAAGGCCAATGCATAGTATAAACAGTTTCTTGCAATTTTATCATGTTGGAAACATAGAGAGGTGGAGATATAGTTCCTCTCTCATAATAATTGCAAGTAGGAGCAGCAAGCACATGCATATTATATTCATTAAAATCATCATGTGCAACGATAAAAGGCAACCCATCAATATAATCCTTAATAAGTGCAAACTTCTCCGATATAGTGTAGTTGGAGAATTCAAAAAGATAATAGGACTATCATGCGTGGGTGCAATAGCAACAATTTCATGTTTAACATAAGGAACTATAGCAAGTTCATCTCCATAAGCATAATTCATATTGGCATCTTGGCCACAAGCACAGCAAGCATCATCAAAAAGGGATATTTCAAGAGAATCAACGGGATCATAACAGTCATCATAGAAATCATCCTTCGGTAAGCACGAAGGGGAATTAAACAATGTATGAGTTGAAGAGTTACTCTCATTAGAAGGTGGGCACGGGTGATCAATCCGCTCTTCCTCCTTTTGTTCTTCGCTCTCCTCATCATCTTTTTCATCCAATGAGCTCACAGTTTCATCAATTTCTTCTTCCATAGCTTCCTGCAAAATATTAGTCTCTTCTTGGGCAGCGGAGTAGTCCTCAATATATAGTTTAACATAAGCATTAGAAGCATAATTATCATAGCAATATTTAAGTATGGCAAAATTTTCAGATTTGTGAAAAGTAGCATCATATGTTTCAATCAAAGAAGCAATTTCGTAAGCACCCTTAAAAGCAACACATTCTTCAATTTGTTGAATATCATAGTAACTATAAACACCTTTAGCATAAGAAGATAAGATTCCATTATCAATAAACTCACATTGGTAGGGAAGGTGTTTCTTAGGGTTTTCAGAACAACAAGTAACATCATATATTTCACATAAATTCCAAGCATAGCATTGCAAACGATTAATTTGATGATGTAAAAGTTTCCCTTTTTCAGATATGTGGTGTCGCACATAACAAGCATGCTCATCTAAAGATTTGCCCTCAACTAAGCTAGTTGGGGTTTCAGCACGAGCACATAGGGATCGAAGATGATCCAAGTAATAAGCTTCAGCAGTGTGATAGATTTTGATTGGTTCTTCAACCATTGATTCAGTAGGTACAACTATTTTTTTGGTATTTTGCGTTTCCTACCCATAATTAAAGATAGGAAACAACTAAGAACAGCAAATAAAAATTACTCAGTGATAAAGCAAACAAGCACACATGAGAATATTCACCCCACGCTATTGCTCCCCGGCAACGGCGCCAGAAAAAGGTTTTGATAACCCACAAGTATAGGGGATCAACTGTAGCCTCTTTCGATAAGTAAGAGTGTCGAACCCAACGAGGAGCTAAAGGCAGAACAAATATTCCCTCAAGTTCTATCGACCACCGATACAACTCTTCGCACGCTTGATGTTCGCTTTACCTAGAACAAGTATGAAACTAGAAGTACTTTGTAGGTGTTGTTGGATAGGTATGCAAGATAATAAAGAGCAAGTAAAAAGTAGGGGCTGTTTAGATAAAGACACAACTAAATTAGTTTTAGTAAAGAGCTTTTGTCAACAAGAAGGTTATTTGTCCCTAGGCAATCGATAACTGGACCGGTAATCATTATTGCAATTTTATTCGAGGGAGAGGCATAAGCTAACATACTTTCTCTACTTGGATCATATGCACTTATGATTGGAACTCTAGCAAGCATCCGCAACTACTAAAGATTCATTAAGGTAAAACCCAACCATAGCATTAAAGCATCAAGTCCCCTTTATCCCATACGCAAACAACCTACTGACTTGGGTTTGTGCTTCTGCCACTCACGCCACCCACCATAAGCAAATCATAAGCATATTGCAAACCCTACAACGGGAATCCCTCACGCTTGTGCGACACGGAGAGCACCATAGGACAGGACCAATAATAAAACATACAACTCAAACCAATCACGATCATCAAATAGCCATTAGGACAAAACAGATCTACTCAAACATCATAGGATAGCCAACATCATTGGGAAATAATATATAGCGTTGAGCACCATGTTTAAGTAGAGATTACAGCGGCTAAGAGAGAGATTACACCGCTGCATGGAGGAGGGGAAGAGTTGGTGATGATGGCGGTGAAGTTGTTGGTGAAGATTGTGGTGATGATGATGGCCACGGCGGCGTTCCGGCGCCACCGGAAGAGAAGGGGAGAGGGGGCCCTTCGTCTTCTTCTTCCTTGACCTCCTCCCTAGATGGGAGAAGGGTTTTCCCTCTGGTCCTTGGCTCCCATAGCGTGGGACGGGCGAGAGCCCCTCCGAGATTGGATCTATCTCTCTGTCTCTCTCTGGTTCTGCGTTCTCTTCTGGCTCTGTTTCACCGTTTCGTATATATATGGAGATCCGTAACTCCGATTGGCCTGAAACCTTCGCCGTGATTTTTCTCTCCGAATATTAGCTTTCTTGCGGCAAAAGAAGAGCGACAACCGCCTTACGGTGGGCTCACGAGGGTAGGGGGCAGGCCCTAGGGGGGCGCCCTAAGGGGGGGGGGGCGCCCCCCTGCCTCGTGACCACCTCGGGCACTGGTTCGCGTTGATCTTCCTTCCGAATTTTCCATATTTTCCAAAAATAAGCTCCATCCGTTGTTATCCCGTTTGGACTCCGTTTGATATGGATATTCTGTGAAACCAAAAACATGCAACAGACAGGAACTGGCACTGGGCACTGGATCAATATGTTAGTCCCAAAAATAATATAAAAAGTTGCCAAAAAGTATATGAAAGTTGAATAATATTGGCATGGAACAATCAAAAATTATAGATACGACAGAGATGTATCAGGGGGCGACGACAAGGTCATGGCCAACTGGCTCCCCATGGCCCTTGCCGGCGAGCCACGCGCCTGACTGCTCAACCTCCCCGGATCCACGGTGGCATCCTGGGGGGAACTCCGCGACCTCTTCACTGCTTGCTACGCGGTACCGGCGCAACACGCAGTTGCGGCCCTACTAGGCGGCTCTCAAGCACCGCCTTCAGATCGCCACGTCAAGCCGTTCCTCCGCCAGATTGGTGCCGCTTCCAAGTGCCCGGGGGCTCCACCAGGCTGGGCTACGCCAAAGGCCGACCTCACCTTCGGCTCAGAGGACCACCCTGACTCCACCGCCGGCTCGGGCATGCTCCCAATGCTCTGCACGCCCACCATCTGCAACGTGGCTGTTACCAAGACCCTCATCGATGGCGGTGCCGGCCTCAATTTGCTCTCCGTGGAAGCCTTCAGCCTTCTTCACGTGCCACTCGAGCGGCTCAGCCTCAGCAAGCCTTTCTCAGGAGTTGGTGGTGGCACTACCTGCTCTCTGGGACAGATCCACCTTCCCGCAACCTTCGGCATGCGCGACAACTACAACACCGAGCTGGTCGACTTCCACATCACCGCATCGGCCTTCCATACAACGCCATTCTTGGGTACCCGGCTCTGGCCCAGTTCATGGCAGTGACTCATCCGGCCTACAACCTCATGAAGATGCCTAGGAGCAAGGGTGTCCTCACTGTCAAAGGGGACGCCAAGGAGGCTCAGGCGGCGCTCAGGCTTTCCCTCAAAACCGCCGCGGCGGCGCAGCCTGCTGACGCGGGCACCTCCGAGCCCAAGGGAGCCGTACCGACCAAGAAGAAGCAGTTGTTCACACAAGACAAGGCAGAAACTAAGCAGGTGCCAGTCAATGAGGATGGGTCCTTAGGAGCCACCTTTACCATAGGTGCCAGCCTCGATCAAGGTCAAGAGGGAGCATTGGTGAAGTTCTTGCGCGCAAACAAGGATATATTCGCGTGGGAGCCCAATCAGCTGGTAGGAGTTCCGAGGGAAGTGATTCAACATCACTTAAGGGTATGCCCCAATGTACGCCCCGTGAAGCAGCGGGCGAGATGGCAGTCCACTGAGAAGCAGGCCATCATCGTCCAAGATACCCGCAAGCTGGAGGTGGCGGGCGCCATTCGCGAGGTTCGATATCCCGAATGGCTGGCGAACCCCGTCGTAGTACCAAAGAAAGGCGGGAAGGAACGGATGTGCATTGACTTCACCAACCTTAACAAGGCCTGCCCCCAAGATCCGTTCCCGCTCCCGCGCATCGATCAGATCATTGACTCCACTGCCGAGTGCGACCTGTTGTGCTTCCTGGATGCTTTCTCGGGATATCACCAGATCAAGATGGCGGTAGAAGATGTGGAGAAGACAGCCTTCCTGACCCCGTGTGGGGTGTACTGCTACACCTGCTTGCCTTTTGGATTGCGCAACGCGTGCGCAACCTTTCAGCGACTGATGCACATTGCCTTAGGATGGCAGCTCGGGAGAAACACAGAGGCCTACGTCGATGACATTGTGGTGAAGTCTCGGGAGGCGAGGACCTTGATTCAAGACCTGGAGGAGACCTTCGTGAGCCCACGCCAAGTGAACTTGCGGCTTAACCTGGAGAAGTGCGTGTTTGGCGTCCCTTCTGGCAAGCTGCTGGGCTTCCTCGTGTCCCACAGAGGGATCGAGGCGAATCCAGAGAAGATCAAGGCCAACGAGGACATGAGCCCGCCGCAGACCCTTAGGGAGATGGAGAAGCTGGCTGGCCGGGTAACTGCATTGGGACACTTCATCTCCAAGCTAGGGGAACGCGCCCTACCCTTCTTCAAGCTGATGACGAAGAAGGGCCCATTCGAGTGGACCTAGGAGGCCGACCGAGCCTTTCAAGACCTCAAGAGATACCTGACCAGCCCTCCGGTGATGGTGGCGCCGCGGCCCCTCGAGCCCCTAGTACTCTACCTCGCCGCTACCCCGTACTCCGCCAGCGCAGCACTGGTGGCGGTTCGGGAGGAGCACCAGACCAAGGGCGCGCTGCGCCGGGCTACAACTGAGGCAATGCAAGATCAGGAAGGCACCGCAAGAGCCGTGGCAGCGTCGACAAAAGACCAAGCTCAACAGGACGTCACCGCCAAAATTCCCGTGAATAATCAGGCGTCAGGAGCCCCGTCACCTCACCAAGCATCTCAACTTCCACAAGATGCGAGCCCGAACACCACACCAGCCCTCGTCGAACACCCGGTGTATTTCGTCAGCACCGTGTTGCGAGGTGCGAGGGCACGATATCCCATGCCTCAGAAGCTTCTGCTCGCACTCTTGGTGGCCTCGCGCAAGCTACGACACTACTTCCAGGGGCACCCCATCAAGGTTGTCTCAGCCTACCCATTAGAGAGAGTGCTCAGGAGCCCCAACTCTACTGGAAGGGTCGCCGAGTGGAATATCGAGCTGCAAGCATTCCAGTTAGAGTTTAGCACTACCAGGATCATCAAGGGAGCCGCGCTCGCTGATTTTGTAGCGGAATGGACGGACGACCCGACACTTGAAGTAGGCGAAGACCGGTCCACCTCGCCAGGAAGTGAGGCACCAGGTGGTTGGGTCCTGTACTTCGATGGTGTCTTCGCGCACCAGGGCGCGGGGGCTGGAGCTGTACTCATCACGCCCAGTTAGGATAAGCTCTACTACGCCGTGCAGCTCTGCTTTCAGTAGGGCGAGAAGGTCTCCAACAACATCGCGGAATACGAAGGCCTCATAGCTGGCCTGAAGGCCGCGACAGCTCTGGGGGTGAAGCGCCTTACCGTTAGAGGCGACTCGCAGCTCCTCGTCAACTTCTCCAACAAAGTATACGAGCCGAAGGACGAGCATATGGAGGCGTACCTCACGGAGGTGCGCAAGATGGAGAAGCAGTTCTTGGGCCTGAAGCTGCAACACGTACCCTGGAGCATCAACAAGAAAGCCGACGACATCGCCAAGAGAGCATCCAACCGGCAGCCGCAAGAGCCCGGTGTGACGCCCCGAGTCAAATGCGCCAGGTGTCTTCCAGTTATTCGCCGATGTTGCCATGTCTTTTTGTTTGCCTGTTGCATCTTGCCATGTCATCATGTGCATTGCATCATCATGTTTTCAAAACTTGCATCCGTCCAAGTCTCCCCGTCCTCTCCGTTGTTCGTTCTGAGCCCAACCACACCCGCACGTGCCCACGGCATATCCGAAATATTATTTTATAAGTGGTCAGAAAATGTTCTCGGAATGGGTTGAAAGTTGACATGCGGTGTTGTTATATTGTTAGTAGGTCGCCTGCCAAGTTTCATCGCATTCGGAGTCCGTTTGACGCCCCAACATTAAACTATAGTGACAATATAGTCGGTCAAATCATGGGACGTTTTCGGTCTCCGGAAACAGTCGCCGGGCCTCTCTCTCTTCTCTTCTCTCAACTCGAGCCCTTCTGCAAAGCCCACAAGTTCCAACCTAACCTCTCTCGTCAGCCCGCGGCTCTCCTCGCACGCACGTCCGAAAGCTCCCCCAAACCCAACCCGAACAGTCGTCACCGTTGGGTCCGGATCATCCCCAAACGTCTATAAAACATCACCGTTTCCTTAGTTGGTCTCCCTAGCCTATTCATCTCCAACCGTCCGATTTTGATCGGATGATCCAAGATACCCCCTATCTATATTCTGGTATATATAGCAGTCCACCCCTAAACCACGCCATACCTAATCTAGCTAACCCTAAAACCTAGGAGGTTTGTCCCTCCCCGCCGCCGCTCCTCTTCCACCTCGGGATCTCCTCCCGGTCCAAATTCTCTCCACCAAGTCCTCCTCGGGATCCCTCCCGGACCAACCAGCAGCCTCGTCAGATCCCAGCGCCTCTCCGATGGCCTCCTCTCTGCCGCACCAGGCCAGTGTGCCGCTTGCCGTACCTTCTTCTCCTTCCTCCTGCAATCTCCCTTTTCCCTCTAGTCTCTAACCTCTTGGATCTCTCTTTTTTTCCTCGACAGGAGTCGCCGCAGCCGCTGTCATTCCTGGCCTCCTCCCATGTTCAGCCGCAGCAGGATCCCAGGGCCTCCACCAGCTCACCACCGCAAGATCCACCATGATCCGGAGCCACCAGGACCCCGTCGCCACGCCTACTGCCGCCTGCATCGAGCGAGGGAACGAGCTCCTCCTCGGCAAGCCGCGTCGTCCTCTTGACCCCGACCTCTGCGCGCCGGCCTCAAGCTCGACCTCGCCTCATCGCCCGACGACCGGCGCCGCTGCCGTCGACCACCACCAAGAGGGCACCACGCCATGGCTGCGCCTCGCTGAAATTTGAAGCTCTGTAGCCGCCATGCCCGACGCCTCCCAGGGAGCTCCTTGCATCCTTCCGTCCCTACCGCCGTCCCCGGTGTCGTCAACCACCGCCTCGTCATCGGTATTCGCCGCTCTGCTGCCTGCGAGCCCACGCCCCACACACACGCTCGAACCTCCTCTGTTTCCCGCTCGCCCGCACGTGACCGCATCGACCTCCCCTGCTCCGTTCGTCGCTCTCTGCCAGATTCGGCGATTCCCTGCACCCCGGCCTCATCCTTGGCTCCAGGTCACCGCGCCACCCCACCGGAGTCCTCCAGCGCCGGCGACATCTGCCTCCCCGCGCCCCTGCTGTCGCCACTGCTCTGCTCCCTGTTGAGCAGAGGAGGAGCGCTTCGATCGACCGCTTGGGCCAGAACCACGTCAGGCCCAGCCAGCGCCCACCGTCCTGCCTCTTCCACCGACTAGGCTTGGCCCATGGTGAGAAAGCTCCAGAGCCCCTTTGTTTTTCTTCTTGGGCCTGCTCCAGTTTTAGTTTCGGCCTGTGCAGGTTTTTTCCCAGATCTGCGAATTTATCTTTTATCCAGTGTTTTACGGTTTTATAGAAAAACCCTCCAACATCATGCATATAATAAGTTTTCAACTATGCATCGAAACCCAATAAACTTTATATGTAACATGCTTAGAATTTTGTCTAGTTTCATAATTTGCAACTTTCAATTCATGTTTAATATGGTCAAACCGTTGTTTGCATTAATTTGCTCTTATGCCATGGTAAAATGATTTATTTCATAACTAAATAATCGTAGCTCCAAACTTAACAAACTTTATATGTAAATGGGGTAGAAAATGCCTAGTTTAACATGGTGGCTTTACTTTGCATGTTTAACAACTCTAAAATTGTGTTTAGGGCAGAACAGTACCAAATCTAATATATGCTCATGAGGATTTTTCCAGATTTGTTGCTTGTTGTTTCGGCCTCATTTAAACTTGCCTAGATAGGTAGTTTTCATTTGCTTCACCCCTTGCCATGCGAAGAACATTTAATATTGTTGGGTACATAAACGAGATCGAACTAAATAATCAAATGTGGTGTTCCGGCAATATGCAACTCGTTGCATATTGAGCTCCACTTAATTTGTAGGATTGCTTGTGTACTTTGCCATGCCATGCCTAATTAAACCAGACATGCATCATACGTGGTTGTGCATCATGCCATGTTTATGTGATGGTTGTTTACCATGTTGTTTGCTTCTTTCCGGTGTTGCTTCTTCGGGTTAGTTCCGACAACGTCGCGTTTGTGAGGATCCGTTCGACTACGTCCGTTTGTCTTCTTCATGGACTCGTTCTTCTTCCTTGCGAGGTCTCAGGCAAGATGACCATACCCTCGAAATCACTTCTATCTTTCCTTGCTAGTTGCTCGCTCTATTGCTATGTCGCGATACCTAGCACTTGCTTTATCATGCCTCCCATATTGCCATGTCAAGCCTCTAACCCACCTTTCCTAGCAAACCGTTGTTTGGCTATGTTACCGCTTTGCTCAGCCCCTCTCATAGCGTTGCTAGTTGCAGGTGAAGATGAAGTTTGTTCCATGTTGGAACATGGATATGTTGGGATATCACAATATCTCTTATTTAATTTAATGCATGTATATACTTGGTTAAGGGTGGAAGGCTCAGCCTTATGCCTGGTGTTTTGTTCCACTCTTGCCACCCTAGTTTCCGTCATACCGGTGTTATGTTCCTTGATTTTGCGTTCCTTAGACGGTTGGGTGTTATGGGGACCCCTTGATAGTTCGCTTTGAATACAACTCCTCCAGCAAGGCCCAACCTTGGTTTTACCATTTGCCTCACCACCGCCTACTTTTCCCTTGGGAGTCACGCTCCCAAGGGTCATCTTTATTTTAACCCCCCCGGGCCAGTGCTTCTCTAAGTGTTGGTCCAAACTGGGCGATTTCTGGCGCCCCCTGGGCAACCAGGGTCTATGCCAACCCGACGTCTTGCCCATCCGGTGTGCCCTGAGAACGAGATACGTGCGACTCCTATCGGGATTTGTCGGCACATCGGGTGGCTTTGCTGGTCTTGTTTTACCATTGTCAAAATGTCTTGTAACCGGGATTCCGAGTCTGATCGGGTCTTCTTGGGAGAAAGAATATCCTTTGTTGACCGTGAGAGCTTGTGATGGGCTAAGTTGGGACACCCCTGCAGGGTTTTGAACTTTCGAAAGCCGTGCCCGCGGTTATGGCCAGATGGGAATTTGTTAATATCCGGTTGTACAGAACTTGACACTTAACTTTAACTAAAACGCATCAACCGCGTGTGTAGCCGTGATGGTCTCTTTTCGGCGGAGTCCGGGAAGTGAACATGGTTCTTGTGTTATGCTTGAACGTAAGTAGCTTCAAGATCACTTCTTGATCATGATAGTTTATCGACCGTGCTTTGCTTCTCTTCTCGCTCTCATCTACGTAAGTTAGCCACCATATATGCTAGTGCTTGCTGCAGATCCACCTCACTACCTTTTCCTATCCATAAGCTTAAATAGTCTGGATCACAAGGGTGTGAGATTGCTGAGTCCTCGTGACTCACAGATTACTTCCAAACAGTTGCAGGTGCCGATGATAATAGTGCAGTTGACGCAACCCAGCTCAAGTGGGAGCTCGATGAAGATCGTGTTCGTTGTGTTGTTTCATTTCCAGATGATCAGTAGTGGAGCCCAGTCGGGACGATCAGGGATCTAGCATTTGGGTTTGTCTTCTTTTATATTTGGTTCCGTAGTTGGACCTTGATTGTATTCTGGATGATGTATGTTTAACTTGTATTTGTGTGAAGTGGTGATTGTAAGCCAACTCTTTATCCCTTTATTATTCAGTACATGGGATTGTGTGAAGATTACCCCTCTTGCGACAAACCCACCATGCGGCTATGCCTCTAAGTCGTGCCCCCACACGTGGGAGATATAGCCGCATTGTGGGTGTTACAAGTTGGTATTCAGAGCCTTCCCCGACTTAGGAGCCCCCTACTTGATCGAATCGCTGGCGTTGTTGAGTCTAGAAGAGAATGTTTTTAGTCTTATAGGATTATATATATCGGAGAGTAGGATTCTTTTTACTCCTCAGTCCCTTCATCGCTCCGGTGAGGCTTCCTAACGTAGAGTTTTGACCCTTCTCTCCTCAAATTTCACTAAAAAAAATTAGGATCACGCGGGTATCTTGGAATCATTCCGATGGTTTTGTGACGAGAACATTGTTCTTGGTGCCTCCTGACATTTAGGGGTTGTGGCGGTGTCCTAGGGAGTTGAGCTCCGAGGTGTTGTCGTCACAATTTTATCGTTGGAGTTCTGGAATACCCAAGTTTCGCCGACATCGAAAATCTCTTTTATGCAGTTGTTGGTGAGATAACCTCGACGCCACCCAGTACTGGGGCAGGAGTTCAGGAGTATTGCCATAACTCGTATAACGGATGCTTTTCGAAGGTTGAGGTAAACGATTTCCAAAGGTTTCTTGGTTATGTGTTGAAGGATGGATACAGCTGGATGTAGGATTTGCTAGTTTTGGGTGAGATATTATGCTTCCCCTGTATCCCTAACACCTGATTGCATAACCAGAAAGTTTTGGGAGTTTATAAGTGGGAATTCAAGTAGCTCTTAGGATATCTTTCCGATAGATGCATGATATGAGATTGGGGTTTGACGTCTAGTGGTCCGCCTATCCACAGTTTGTTTTACAGTGGTCTCGTTGTGTCTTAAAGAGTCCTTGGCTATGCTGACTCGGGGACGCTTCGTACGTCATGTGCACTGCCTTGTACATGATGGTGCTGTACGATCGAACCCGTGTGGTCCCCACCATGAAAACTTCAGACGAAATCTCTATCATATGTTTGTTTTCGGCTTATTTTCCAAGCCAATTCTTGTTTTGTTTTGGTTTGTGGTATTCGAGTTGCTTCAATGTCAAGTGTTGATTCCATACCTTTCCTAAGCGGTATTCTCATATTTCTGTGTGAATACTAATCCTTCATGATAATCGAGATTGTCATGTCAATCCTTTTCAACCGGTGCGATTCTCTTCAAGATGATCCCATCATTCTCCCCATCCACAAGATCAATTCTAAGTCTTCTCAACAATGTTTGTTTCATCCGTCCCCAAGTTGCCTTTGTTTTCCCGCCCTCCCACCCTTTTCCTTCAAGGAATCAGATTTCTAAATCAACTATCCATTTTATTCATGTGAAGTCTCTTCATCCTTTTCTTTCAAGTTTCGATCCGGTGATTTATCGTGGAGATTCTAACGGAGCTTCAAGTTCATCATTCGTCATTCTTTTTCTTCTCTGGTGGATTCAATTCAAGCTTTGTCGATCATATCATTTCCTTAGTTGAAATGCTTTCTGATGCCGGTGCACCTATTGATCATCCACTTCTCGCCATTCATTTGTTTTGGAGTGCTGAAGATATCTCAGAAGATTCAAGTTTCCATTCTCAATTAGCTCAAGTTCTTTTGAGGATGTTAGCTCATTCAAGCCATTTAATTTCAACCGATGCAATCTCTCTTCAAAACCTTTTCAACGGTGTTTCTTTTGATTGGGCCCTAACCCACATGTCTTTTCCCAGGATCTTACCTGACTCTTCTAATTTTCCGGAGTTATTCTCAAATTCATTGCAAAGTTTGACGTAAGAATGAATTATCATCAGTCATATGTATTTCTCCAAGATCTTTCAAATTTTTTTCATCGTTGGTTCAACCTTTCTAATTTTCATCCCGAAATATCTCAACAATTCATGGTGGTCTTTCTCATCGTCATTATCTGCATTTGAAGACCGAAGAAGAGTTCCTCTTAAATTCTTACTTGTTCTTCCAAAGATGCGAAGTTCAAGCTTGATGCCATCCTCTCATAATTGTTTTCGATTGTGAGAATGCTTTTCATCCATCCAGAGCAATTAAGGAGTCTTTTCAGTTTGATTCTACGGAGCCCATCATCTCAGAATTATTCATTCCAGCCTTCAACTCTCGTTCTCCAAATCTTACATGTGCATCATTCAAATATTAATTCCCTCAAGTATCTTCATTCGTTTTCCAATTCTTCCCGATGTATTGTGCCTGTGCTATGTTCTTTTTTTAATTCTTACGGTGGTTTGTTCAAGATTCCTCTTCCTGTGTTCTCATATCAATTAATTCGTTGTTTCCAAACCCGACAGGTGATTCGTTGAAGACTTTTCTCAAGTTTTGCGCCATATCTATCTTAATCTTTTCTACGAGAATAAGTAGTTTGCCAAATCCGTTCCTTGTCATCAATTTAAATTGGTGAAGGATAAGCATAATGTAATTCTTATTCTTGTTTCATCGAGTGAATTCAATTCTTTATTCCGAAGGTTCATCAAAATTCTTGGTTTCTAGTGTTTCATCTTTTCTTTTCCGGAGTTCCAAGTTCTCTTGGTTATATCATCGCTAAGCTCCATCTAATCATCGCAAGGCTTCACCTTGTGTTTTCAACTTCTCTTTCTTTTCACCATTCTTTTATTACCGGAGTTCTTCGAGAGTTTCTTCATGGTGGTTCATCAAATATTTAATTCATTCTCGAAGTGTTCTTCAAGATTTCCTTGGAGGATCTCAAGTATTCTTCATCTTGCATTTCAAAGTTCCATCCTTTCTACCTTATCTTGTCAGGTGGTGTTATGTCATTCTTGACAATTTCCCTTCGTGTTTCATGATTCGCAAGTTGTTAAGAATGAGATATTTAAACCCACCAATCTCTTCATTGGAGTTATCTTGAGTGATATTTCACTTAAAGCCTATCTTAAGGATGGTTTCTATTATGGTGCTTATCAATGACCCAAGTTCTTCATTTATCCTCCCGGTGAAATAAGTTCTCGACTCCTTGTTGATATCAATCCAATCTATTGTTTTTCGTTAGTGACAGAATTTCACCTCAAGATTTTGAGATGTTTTCCATAAGGACACAACAAGCTTATCCTTTCGTGGTTGTTAGTCCAACAACTCCGTTCTAGCATCTCGTGTAAGCGTGCTCTTTTAAGATCTTGTTTTCCTCCATTCAGTAAATTCATTTCTTTCATTTCTTCCGGAGGCATTGTGATGTTGCACCCTTTGACCCATCATCCCATTTGTTGTCAAAGATCATGTTCTTTCGTTTTGCTTATCCATTCAACCGGAGTGTCGTGTTTTCATTCAAGTTCTCTCATCTTATCAAGTTTTGTCTCCCTTCTCAACCCGAGTGCTCTCTGAGATCTTTCTTACCCCTTGTTCCATTCTTTCAATAGTTCCGGAGGCAGTATGTTGTTGATGTCATCTAGTTTCCTCTCATCTTGTCAAAATCTTCTTGTACTCCTTCCATTTTCAGTCGGGGTGCTGCCCAAATTATATCATTCTTTTTCCTTCTCTATCTTGTTTTAACCGGAGTGTTTTCGACTTTGTTTATCTTTGTTGGCTTCTTTCTTTCAAGTTGTTCAACCTTTCAAGGTTCTTTGGTTTCACTCGTTTGTCAAAGAAGCAACTTAGTTTTACCTCTCCTCTTTCTCTTCCATTTCTCTCTGGTGCCATCCTAGATCTCGGGACGAGATCCTCTCATAGTGGTGGAGTGTTGTGACGCCCTGAGTCTGATGCGCCAGGTGTCTTCCAGTTATACGCCGACGTTGCCATGTCTTTTCTTTGCGTGTTGCATCTTGCCATGTCATCATGTGCATTGCATCATCATGTTTTCAAAACTTGCATCCGTCTAGGTCTCCCCATCCTCTCCGTTGTCTGTTCTCAGCCCAACCACACTCGCATGCGCCCGCGGCATGTCCGAAATATTATTTTATAAGTGGCTGGAAAATGTTCTCGGAATGGGTTGAAAGTTGGCATGCGGTGTTGTTATGTTGTTAGTAGGTCGCCTGCCAAGTTTCATGGCATTCGAAGTCCATTTGATGCCCCAACGTTAAACTATAGCGACAATATAGTCGGTCAAATCATGGGACGTTTTCGGTCTCCAGAAACAGTCGCCGGGCCTCTCTCTCTTCTCTTCTCTCAGCTCGAGCCCTTCTGCAGAGGACACAAGTTCCAACCTAACCTCTCTCATCAGCCCGCGGCTCTCCTCGCGCGCACGTCCAAAAACTCCCCCGAACCCAACCCGGACAGTCGTCACCGTTGGGTCCGGATCATCCCCTAACATCGATAAAACATCACCGTTTCCGTAGTTGGAATCCCTAGAATATTCATCTCCGACCATCCGATTTTGATCGAATGATCCAAGATACTCCCTCCTATCTATATTCCGGTATATATAGCAGTTCACCCCTAAACCACCCCATACCTAATCTAGCTAACCCTAAAACCTAGGAGGTTTGTCCCTCCCCGCCGCCGCTCCTCTTCCACCTCGGGATCTCCTCCCGGTCCAAATTCTCTCCACCAAGTCCTCCTCGGGATCCCTCCCGGACCAACCAGCAGCCTCGTCAGATCCCAGTGCCTCTCCGATGGCCTCCTCTCTGCCGCACCAGGCCAGTGCGCCGCTCGCCCTACCTTCTTATCCTTCCTCCTGCAATCTCCCTTTTCCCTCTGGTCTCTAACCTCTCGGATCTCTCTTTTTTTCCTCCATAGGAGTCGCCGCAGGCGCTGTCGTTCCTGGCCTCCTCCCATGTTCATCCGCAGCAGCACCCGAGGGCCTCCACCAGCTCACCGCCGCAAGATCCACCATGATCCGGAGCCACCAGGACCCTGTCGCCACGCCTACCGCCGCCTGCATCGAGCGAGGGAACGAGCTCCTCCTCGGCCAGCCGCGTCGTCCTCTTGACCCCGACCTCTGTGAGCCGGCCTCAAGCTCGACCTCGCATCATCGCCCGACGACCGGCGCCGCTGCCGTCGACCACTACCAAGAGGGCACCACGCCATGGCTGCACCTCACTAAAATTTGAAGCTCTGTAGCCGCCATGCCCGACGCCTCCCAGGGAGCTCCTTGCAGCCTTCCGTCCCTGCCGCCGTCCCCGGCGTCGTCAACCGCCGCCTCGTCGCCGGTATTCGTCACTCCGTTGCCTGCGATCCCGCGCCCCCCGCGCACGCTCGAACCTCCTATGTTTCCCGCTCGCCCGCACGTGACTGCATCGACCTCCCCTGGTCCATTCGTCGCTCTTTGCCAGATTCGGCGATTCCCTGCACCCCGGCCTCGTCCTTGGCTCCAGGTCATCGCGCCACCCCACCGGAGTCCTCCAGCGCCGGGGACATCTGCCTCCCCGCGCCCCTGCTGTCGCCACTGCTCTGCTCCCTGTTGAGCAGAGGAGGAGCGCTTCGATCGACCGCTTGGGCCAGAACCACGTCAGGCCCAACCAGCGCCCGCCGTCCTGCCTCTTCCACCGACTAGGCTTGGCCCATGGTGAGAAAGCTCCAGAGCCCCTTTGTTTTTCTTCTTGGGCCTGCTCTAGTCTTAGTTTCGGCCTGTGTAGGTTTTTTCCCAGATCTGCGAATTTATCTTTTATCCAGTGTTTTACGGTTTTACAGAAAAACCCTCCAACATCATGCATATAATAAGTTTTCAACCGTGCATCGAAACCCAATAAACTTTATATGTAAAATGCTTAGAATTTTGTCTAGTTTCATAATTTGCAACTTTCAATTCATGTTTAATATGGTCAAACTGCTGTTTGCATTAATTTGCTCTTATGCCATGGTAAAATGATTTATTTCATAACTAAATAACCGCAGCTCCAAACTTAACAAACTTTATATGTAAATGGGGTAGAAAATGCCTAGTTTAACATGGTGGCTTTACTTTGCATGTTTAACAACTCTAAAATTGTGTTTAGGGCAGAACAGTACCAAATCTAATATATAGTCATGAGGATTTTTCCGGATTTGTTGCTTGTTGTTTCGGCCTTATTTAAACTTGCCTAGATAGGTAGTTTTCATTTGCTTCACCCCTTGCCATGCTAAGAACATTTAATATTGTTGGGTACATAAACAAGATCGAACTAAATAATCAAATGTGGTGTTCCGGCAATATGCAACTCGTTGCATATTGAGCTCCACTTAATTTGTAGGATTGCTTGTGCACTTTGCCATGCCATGCCTAATTAAACTGGACATGCATCATACTTGGTTGTGCATCATGCCATGTTTATGTGATGGTTGTTTACCATGTTGTTTGCTTCTTTCCGGTGTTGCTTCTTCGGGTTAGTTCCGATAACGTCGCGTTTGTGAGGATCCGTTCGATTACGTCTGTTTGTCTTCTTCATGGACTCATTCTTCTTCCTTGCGGGATCTCAGGCAAGATGACCATACCCTCGAAATCACTTCTATCTTTGCTTGCTAGTTGCTCGCTCTATTGCTATGCCGCAATACCTAGCACTTGCTTTATCATGCCTCCCATATTGCCATGTCAAGCCTCTAACCCACCTTTCCTAGCAAACCGTTGTTTGGCTATGTTACCGCTTTGCTCAGCCCCTCTCATAGTGTTGCTAGTTGTAGGTGAAGTTGAAGTTTGTTCCATGTTGGAACATGGATATGTTGGGATATCACAATATATCTTATTTAATTTAATGCATCTATATACTTGGTTAAGGGTGGAAGGCTCGGCCTTATGGATGGTGTTTTGTTCCACTCTTGCCGCCCTAGTTTCCGTCATACCGGTGTTATGTTCCTTGATTTTGCGTTCCTTAGACGGTTGGGTGTTATGGGGACCCCTTGACAGTTCGCTTTGAATACAACTCCTCCAGCAAGGCCCAACCTTGGTTTTACCATTTGCCTCACCACCACCTACTTTTCCCTTGGGAGTCACGCTCCCGAGGGTCATCTTTATTTTAACCCCCCCGGGCCAGTGCTTCTCTAAGTGTTGGTCCAAACTGGGCGATGTCCAGTGCCCCCTGGGCAACCAGGGTCTATGCCAACCCGATGTCTTGCCCATCCGGTGTGCCCTGAGAATGAGATACGTGCGACTCCTATCGGGATTTGTCGGCACATCGGGTGGCTTTGCTGGTCTTGTTTTACCATTGTCGAAATGTCTTGTAACCGGGATTCCGAGTCTGATCGGGTCTTCCTAGGAGAAGGAATAACCTTCGTTGACCATGAGAGCTTGTGATGGGCTAAGTTGGGACACCCCTGCAGGGTTTTGAACTTTCGAAATCCGTGCCCGCAGTTATGGGTAGATGGGAATTTGTTAATATCCGGTTGTAGAGATGTTGACACTTAACTTTAACTAAAATGCATCAACCGCGTGTGTAGCCGTGATGGTCTCTTTTCGGCGGAGTCCGGGAAGTGAACACGATTCTTGTGTTATGCTTGAACGTAAGTAGCTTCAGGATCACTTCTTGTTCATGATAGTTTATCGACCGTGCTTTGCTTCTCTTCTCGCTCTCATTTGCGTAAGTTAGCCAGCATATATGCTAGTGCTTGCTGCAGATCCACCTCACTACCTTTTCCTATCCATAAGCTTAAATAGTCTTGATCGCGAGGGTGTGAGATTGCTGAGTCCTCGTGACTCACAAATTACTTCCAAACAGTTCCAGGTGCCGATGATACCAGTGCAGTTGACGCAACCCAACTCAAGTGGGAGGTCGATGAAGATCGTGTTCGTTGTGTTGTTTCGTTTCCAGATGATCAGTAGTGGAGCCTAGTCGGGACGATCGGGGATCTAGCATTTGGGGTTGTCTTCTTTTATTTGTGGTTCTGTAGTCGGACCTTGATTGTATTCTGGATGATGTATGTTTAACTTGTATTTGTGTGAAGTGGCGATTGTAAGCCAACTCTTTATCCCTTTCTTATTCAGTACATGGGATTGTGTGAAGATTACCCCTCTTGCGACAAACCTACCATGCGGCTATGCCTCTAAGTCGTGCCCCGACACGTGGGAGATATAGCCGCATTGTGGGTGTTACACCCGGTGTCTTTGAGGAACGACTCTTCAAGCCATCGGCGACACTGCCACCTTCAAGCACTGCTCAGCCTCGGGAGGAGCTCCCACAACCTCCTGCCTCAGGAGCCCCGGCCTGCGGCCTGAGCTCAAGAGCTCGCTTGCTCTTGGCGCTCGAACCTCAGGAGGGATGCTGGAGCAAGGAATTCAAAGAATATCTGATGCAAGGGGCGCTGCCAGAGAAGGAGGAAGATGCAGAGCGTGTGGTTCGGCAAGCCACGGTGTACTGCATCCAGGATGGTGAGTTGTACAGGAAACGGCCAAACGACGTTTCCCTGCGCTGCATTTCCAGGGAACAGGGGAAGGATCTGCTAATTGACATACACGATGGGGACTGTGGGCACCGGTCATCATCACGGACCCTCGTCGGCAAGGTATTCCGCAGTGGGTTCTACTCGCCCACTGCGCTCAACACTACAACTGAGCTGGTGAAGTCTTGTGAAGCCTGCCAGTTCCACGCCAAGCAAATTCATCAGCCGGCTCAAGGCCTCCAGACCATTCCGCTCACGTGGCCGTTCGCGGTCTGGGGGCTGGACATCTTGGGCCCGTTCCCTCGAGCGCCTGGGGGCTACCGTTACATCTACGTTGCCATCGACAAGTTCACCAAGTGGGCGGAAGTGGAAGCTATCCGTACCATCCCAGCTGGCTCCGCTATCAAGTTCATCAAGGGCCTCGTGAGCCGCTTCAGGGTCCCCAACCGCATCATCATAGATAACGGCTCGCAGTTCACTAGTAACCTTTTCAAAACCTACTGTGCTAACCTTGGAACACAGATCTGCTACGCTTCGGTGGCGCACCCTAGGAGCAATGGTCAGGCCGAACGCGCCAATGCGGATGTCCTGAGAGGCCTCAAGACCAGGACCTTCAAGAAGAAGCTCGAGGCCTATGGCAGGGGCTGGCACAATGAGCTCCAGTCCGTGCTATGGTCTATCCGCACCACTGCCACCAAACCAACGGGCGAGACCCCATTCTTCCTTGTCTATGGAGCTGAAGTAGTCCTTCCTCACGAGGTTAGGCATCGCTCCACACAGGTCCCGGTGTTCGATGAAACGCATCAGGACGCCACGCGGGGGATGGACCTCGTGCTGGGGGAGGAACATCCTCGCGAAGCTGCACTGAGGGCGGCAAGGTACCAATAGGAGCTGCGGCGATACCACTGCTGCAACATCCGCTCCAGGACACTCGAGGTGGGCGACCTCGTCCTGAGGCGGGTCCTCTCCAGGGAAGGGCTGCACAAGCTTTCGCCCGTGTGGGAGGGCCCGTTCAGGGTCGTCCATGTCTCCAGGCCTGGCGCCATGCGCTTGGAGATGCAGGACGGGATACCTATCCAGAACGCATGGAACATCTAGCACCTCCGGAGGTTCTACCCATGAAGCAAGGCCTAGAACATGTGAAGAAAGGCCCAGAGCCTGTGAAGAAGGCCCGATGCCTTTGAAGAATCACTGCCCGTGACACTCTCACGTAATAATGATTGGGGCTTTACATGCCCCGGAGTCTCAGGAGCGCCGACCTCACGCCCTGGGGCTCCCTCCCACGCCTAGTGGCAGCACTTAGCTCCGCGCTGGTGAGAAGACTTGAAGACTAGATTAGGTGCCAGACGAGGCTTTTCATTTGCTTTCCGTAGATGTCTTGCTTTTCCTTAATCGAAGTTTGCCTTTGGTGTTCCTTGCTGATTCGATTCCCTTGCCTCTTACCGCATTTTCTGGCTCTGGTTCGCTCGTGTTCTCTCTCTCTCTCTCTCTCTCTCTCTCTCTCTCGCATACCTTGCAAGGGGGCTAGGCAGGTGCCCTCGCGAGTGTTTTTCTTCTCTCTGCCTCCTCACGAGCCATCCTCATTCAAGCCCGAAAGCTGGCACATCTCTCCTAATCCGTGCCCCACGGGTACCGCGATACAAGGCGTCGGGTCAAGGCTTGAGTGAACGGCAAATCTGCTGGCAAAACTCCCTAACGAATTTTTTCGCAGTTCCTAAGGAATGAAAACCACAAGGTCAAGATGGACACGAGGAAGTAAACTCCTCGTGAGGAGGAGGGCGCCCCGAATGCACCAGGCTAAGTTATCTTTGCGCAAAATAGCCGCACAAGCACTGAAACAACAAGCGTAGCATAATGGATAATAAGTTATGATTCGATACACGCCCTTCCGGGCCCATGCTGACTTCATTCTAATACAGGAAGGGAAAGGGGAACATAACAAAAGCGGCGCTCGCCCCTGCAGCAGCTGACGGGGGCAGGGCCTTGGCAACGTCCCGGGTCTAGTCGGACCCCTCCTCGCGCTTCACCGGGGCGCGGCAACGAGATGACCCGCTACAACCTTCGAAGCGGGTGCGGCAACATGGCGGCTGATCAAGGCCGCCACTACTGGAACTGTCTCCGAGGGAGGAGCCACCATAGCCAGACGAGGCGCGGCCGGTGGGCTCGTCCTCCTCCTCGTCCCGACCATCGCCGAGGCCGAGAACCTCCTCGCCATCGTTCACCTCGGGGAAACATCTGGCGCGGCGGTCGTCTTCCCCAAACACCCTCACGAAGAGGGTCGCGTCGCCGTCGAACTTGAAGTGGAGGGTGCACCGCCTACCCAGGCCGCGCGCACGGGCAAACATCTGCCAACTGTGGGCCAGAGCTATGTTGCCCGCGACGAAGATCTCGACCGCGAACCAAGAAGCTCGGCTGCAGCAACCGTCTGCATGCAGCCAGAGCCCACCTGGACCGGAGGCCGGCAACTCGTCGCCAAAGAAGTGGGGAAGCTGGAGCCAGCTGCCGGTCGGATCCTCCGACCAGACAACGAACTCCGGCAGCACCTCTGATGCATGGAACCGCGGTCTGGGAGGTCGCGCAACCACGGCGCATCTCCTCGGTTCCTCGGGAGGGTCGCGGTATGCTTGCGGAGACGGCCACGTCCTCGCTTGGGCGCCGAGGAGCCGGGTCCCTCCCGAGGGGCCTTTCCCTTCTCCACGGCGGAGAACCTCTTCGGCGGCGCCATTGCTGTTAGCGGCGGAGCAAGGAGGAAGAAGCAAGTGAACCAAGAAGAGATGGGCGACGGGGGCTCCGTCCCCCTCCCCATTTATAGTGGAAGAAGGCCAATCGACGCCTCCCACGATCACAGGTAATGATGATTTTCCTTGCATGTCGCAGGGAGTTGTCAAATCAAGCAATTGCCGAGTGTGACGCCCCTGATTCAATCGTACACTAATGATACACGCAAACGTGTACGATCAAGATCAGGGACTCACGGGAAGATATCACTGTTGGGGAACGTAGCAGAATTTTAAAATTTTCTACGCATCACCAAGATCTATCTATGGAGTCATCTAGCAACGAGGGAGAGAGGAGTGCATCTACATACCCTTGTAGATCACGAGCAGAAGCGTTCAAGAGAACGGGGTTGATGGAGTCGTACTCGTCGTGATCCAAATCACCGAAGATCCTAGCGCCGAACGGACGGCACCTCCGCGTTCAACACATGTACGGAGCGAGGACGTCTCCCGCGCTTTGATCCAGCAAGGAGGAGGGAGAGGTTGAGGAAGAGGGCTCCAACAGCAGCACAATGGCGTGGTGGTGGTGAAGCTGCAGTACTCCGGCAGGGCTTCGCCAAGCTCTTACGGAGGAGGAGAGGTGTTGGGGAGGGGAGCGGCTGCGCCTTGGATGTTGTCTGCAGCCCTCCCCTTGCCCCTCTATTTATAGGGGAAGGAGGAAGGGGGCCGGCCCCCTCTAGATGAGATCTAGAGGGGGGGGCAAGGGGAGGGGGCTTGCCCCCCAAGCAAGGGGGCGCCCCCTTTAGGGTTTCCCCCCCCAACCCTAGGCGCATGGGCCCAAGGGGGGGATGCGGCCAGCCCATGTAGGGCTGGTTCCCTTTCCTCTACAGCCCATTAGGCCCTCCGAGAGAGGTGGCCCCTCCCGGTGGACCCCCGGAAACCCTCCGGTGGCCCCGGTACAATACCGATATGCCCCCGAACCTTTCCGGTGATCGTATGACAACTTCCTACATATAAATCTTCACCTCCGGACCATTCCAGAATTCCTCGTGACATCCGGGATCTCATTCGGGACTCCAAAAAACATTCGGTAATCACATACAAGTCTTCCTAACAACCCTAGCGTCACCGAACCTTAAGTGTGTAGACCCTACGGGTTCGGGAGACATGCAGACATGACCGAGACGACTATCCGGTCAATAACCAACAACGGGATCTGGATACCCATGTTGGCTCCCACATGCTCCTCGATGATCTCATCGGATGAACCACAATGTCGAGGATTCAATCAATCCATATACAATTCCCCATTGTCAATCGGTATGTTACTTGCCCGAGACTCGATCGTCGGTATCCCAATACCTTGTTCAGCCTCGTTACCGGCAAGTCACTTTACTCGTACCGTAATGCATGATCCCGTGATCAACCACTTGATCACATTGAGCTCATTATGATGATGCATTACCGAGTGGGCCCAGAGATACCTCTCCGTCATACAGAGTGACAAATCCCAGTCTCGATTCGTGCCAACCCAACAGACACTTTCAGAGATACCTGTAATGTACCTTTATAGTCACCCAGTTACGTTGTGACGTTTGGCACACCCAAGGCACTCCTATGGTATCCGGGAGTTGCACAATCTCATGGTCTAAGGAAATGATACTTGACATTCAGAAAAGCTACAGCAAACGAACTACACGATCTTTGAGCTATGCTTAGGATTGGGTCTTGTCCATCACATCATTCTCCTAATGATGTGATCCCGTTATCAATGACATCCAATGTCCATAGTTAGGAAACCATGACTATCTTTTGATCAACGAGCTAGTCAACTAGAGGCTCACTAGGGACGTGTTGTGGTCTATGTATTCACATGTATTACGATTTTCGGATAACACAATTATAGCATGAACAATAGACAATTATCATGAACAAAGAAATATAATAATAACCATTTTATTATTGCCTCTAGGGCATATTTCCAACAGTCTCCCACTTGCACTAGAGTCAATATTCTAGTTACATTGTGATGAATCGAACACCCATGTAGTTCTGGTGTTGATCATGTTTTTATCTTGGGAGAGGTTTAGTCAACGGATCTGCCACATTCTGGTCCGTATGTACTTTACAAAACTCTATGTCTCCATTTTGAACACTTTCATGAATGGAGTTGAAGCGACGCTTGATATGCCTGGTCTTCCTGTGAAACCTGGGCTCCTTGGCAAGGGCAATAGCTCTAGTGTTGTCACAGAAGAGAGTCATCGGGCCTGACGCATTGGGTATGACTCCTAGGTCGGTAATGAACTCCTTCAGCCAGACTGCTTCTTGTGCTGCCTCCGAGGCTGCCATGTACTCCGCTTCACATGTAGATCCCGCCACAACGCTTTGCTTGCAACTGCACCAGCTTACTGCCCCACCATTCAAAATATACACGTATCCGGTTTGTGACTTAGAGTCATCCAGATCTGTGTCGAAGCTAGCATCAACGTAACCCTTTACGACGAGCTCTTCATCACCTCCATAAACGAGAAACATTTCCTTAGTCCTTTTAAGGTACTTCAGGATATTCTTGACCGATGTTCAGTGTTCCATGCCGGGATTACTCTGGTACCTTCCTACCAAACTTACGGCAAGGTTTACATCAGGTCTGGTACACAGCATAGCATACATGATAGACCCTATGGCCGAGGCATATGGGACGACACTCATCTTTTCTCTATCTTCTGCCGTGGTCGGGCATTGAGCCGTGCTCAATCTCGTACCTTGAATACAGGCAAGAACCCCTTCTTTGACTGATCCATTTTGAACTTCTTCAATATCTTGTCAAGGTACGTACTCTGTGAAAGACCAATGAGGCGTCTCGATCTATCTCTATAGATCTTGATGCCTAATATATAAGCAGCTTCTCCAAGGTCCTTCATTGAAAAACACTTGTTCAAGTAGGCCTTTATTCTTTCCAAGAATTCTATATCATTTCCCATCAACAGTATGTCATCCACATACAATATGAGAAATGTTACAGAGCTCCCACTCACTTTCTTGTAAATGCAGGCTTCTCCATAAGTCTGCATAAACCCAAACGCTTTGATCATCTCATCAAAACGAATGTTCCAACTCCGAGATGCTTGCACCAGCCCATAAATCGAGCGTTGGAGCTTGCACACCTTGTCAGCATTCTTAGGATCGACAAAACCTTCCGCCTGCATCATATACAATTCTTCCTTAAGTAAACCATTAAGGAATGCCGTTTTGACGTCCATTTGCCATATCGCATAATCATAGAATGCGGCAATTGCTAACATGATTCGGACAGACTTCAGCTTCGCTACGGGTGAGAAAGTCTCATCGTAGTCAACCCCTTGAACTTGTCGATAACCCTTAGCGACAAGCCGAGCTTTATAGATGGTCACATTACCATCTGCATCTGTCTTCTTCTTAAAGATCCATTTATTTTCTATGGCTCGCCGATCAACGGGCAAGTCAGTCAAAGTCCATACTTCGTTTTCATACATGGATCCTATCTCGGATTTCATGGCTTCCAGCCATTTGTTGGAATCCGGGCCCGCCATCGCTTCTTCATAGTTCGAAGGTTCACCGTTGTCTAACAACATGATTTCCAAGATAGGGTTGCCGTACCACTCTGGTGTGGAACGTGTGCTTGTGGACCTACGAAGTTCGATAGCAATTTGATCTGAAGTTTCATGATCATCATCATCAACTTCCTCTCTAGTCGGTGTAGGCACCTCAGGAACATTTTCTTGAGCTGCGCCACTTACCGGTTCAAGAGGTAATACTTCATCAAGTTCTACCTTCCTCCCACTTATTTCTTTCGAGAGAAACTCTTTCTCTAGAAAGGACCCATTCTTGGCAACAAAGATCTTGCCTTCGGATCTGAGGTAGAAGGTATACCCAACAATTTCTTTAGGGTATCCTATGAAGACGCATTTTTTTGACTTGGGTTCGAGCTTTTCAGGTTGAAGTTTCTTGACATAAGCATCGCATCCCCAAACTTTTAGAAACGACAACTTAGGTTTCTTCCCAAACCATAATTCATACGGTGTCGTCTCAACGGATTTTGACGGAGCCCTATTTAAAGTGAATGCGGCAGTCTCTAAAGCATAGCCCCAAAATGACAGCGGTAAATCGGTAAGAGACATCATAGATCACACCATATCTAATAGAGTGCGATTACGATGTTCGGACACAACATTACACTGAGGTGTTCCAGGCGCGTGAGTTGTGAAACTATTCCACATTTTCTTAAGTGTGTACCAAATTCGTGACTCAAGTATTCTCCCCCACGATCTGATCGCAAGAACTTGATTTTCCTGTCACGTTGATTCTCAACCTCACTCTGAAATTCCTTGAACTTTTCAAAGGTCTCAGACTTGTGTTTCATTAAGTAGACATACCCATATCTACTCAAGTCATCATTGAGGGTGAGAACATAACGATAGCCACCGCGAGCCTCAACACTCATTGGACCGCACACATCAGTATGTATGATTTCCAATAAGTTGGTTGCTCGCTCCATTGTTCCTGAGAACGGAGTCTTGGTCATTTTACCCATGAGGCATGGTTCGCACGTGTCAAATGATTCGTAATCAAGAGACTCTAAAAGTCCATCTGCATGGAGCTTCTTCATGCGTTTGACACCTATGTGACCAAGGCGGCAGTGCCACAAGTATGTGGGACTATCATTATCAACCTTACATCTTTTGGTATTCACACTATGAATATGTGTAACATTACGCTCGAGATTCATTAAGAATAAACCATTCACCATCGGAGCATGACCATAAAACATATCTCTCATATAAATAGAACAACCATTATTCTGGGATTTAAATGAGTAGCCATCACGAATTAAACGAGATCCTGATACAATGTTCATGCTCAAAGCTGGAACTAAATAACAATTATTGAGGTTTAAAACTAATCCCGTAAGTAAATGTAGAGGTAGCGTGCCGACGGTGATCACATCGACCTTGGAACCATTCCCGACGCACATCGTCACCTCGTCCTTCGCCAGTCTCCGCTTATTCCGCAGCTCCTGCTTTGAGTTACAAATGTGAGCAACCGCACCGGTATCAAATATCCAGGAGCTACTACGAGTACTGGTAAGGTACACATAAATTACATGTATATCACATATACCTTTCGTGTTGCCGGCCTTCTTGTCCGCTAAGTATTTGGGGTAGTTCCGCTTCCAGTGACCACTTCCCTTGTAATAAAAACACTCAGTCTCGGGCTTGGGTCCATTCTTTGGCTTCTTCCCGGCAGCTTGCTTACCGGGCACGGCAACTCCCTTGCCGTCCTTCTTGAAGTTCTTCTTACCCTTGCCTTTCTTGAACTTAGTGGTTTTATTCACCATCAACACTTGATGTTCCTTTTTGACTTCTACCTCTGCTGATTTCAGCATTGAATATACCTCAGGAATGGTCTTTTCCGTCCCCTGCATATTGAAGTTCATCACAAAGCTCTTGTAGCTCGGTGGAAGCGACTGGAGGATTCTGTCAATGACCGCGTCATCAGGGAGATTAAGTCCCAGCTGAGTCAAGTGGTTATGCAACCCAGACATTTTGAGTATGTGCTCACTGACAGAACTATTTTCCTCCATCTTACAGCTGAAGAACTTGTCGGAGACTTCATATCTCTCGACCTGGGCATGAGCTTGAAAAACCATTTTTAGCTCTTCGAACATCTCATATGCTCCGTATCTCTCAAAACGCTTTTGGAGCCCCGGTTCTAAGCTGTAAAGCATGCCGCACTGAACGAGGGAGTAATCATCAACACATGACTGCCAAGCGTTCATAACATCTTGGTTCTGTGGGACGGGTGCGTCACCTAGCGGTGCTTCTAGGACATAATCTTTCTTGGCAGCTATGAGGATGATCCTCAGGTTCCGGACCCAGTCCGTATAGTTGCTGCCATCGTCTTTGAGCTTGGTTTTCTCTAGGAACGCGTTGAAGTTGAGGACAACGTGGGCCATTTGATCTACAAGACATATTGTAAAGATTTTAGACTAAGTTCATGATAATTAAGTTCATCTAATCGAATTATTCAATGAACTCCCACTCAGATAGACATCCCTCCAGTCATCTAAGTATAACATGATCCGAGTTAACTAGGCCGTGTCTGCTCATCACGTGAGACAGACTAGTCAACATCAGTGAACATCTTCATGTTGATCGTATCTTCTATACGACTCATGCTCGACCTTTCGATCTTCTTTGTTCCGAGGCCATGTCTGTACATGCTAGGCTCGTCAAGTCAATCTAAGTGTATTGCGTGTGTAAATCTGGCTTACACCCGTTGTATTTGAACGTTAGAATCTATCACACCCGATCATCACGTGGTGCTTCGAAACAATGAACCTTCGCAACGGTGCACAGTTAGGGGGAACACTTTCTTGAAATTATTTCGAGGGATCATCTTATTTAAGCTACCGTCGTTCTAAGCAAATAAGATGCGAAACATGATAAACATCACATGCAATCAAATAGTGACATGATATGGCCAATATCATTTGCTCCTTTTGATCTCCATCTTCGGGGCTCCATCATCATCATTGTCACCGGCATGACACCATGATCTCCATCATCATGATCTCCATCATCGTGTCTTCTTGAAGTTGTCTCGTCATCTATTACTTCTACTACTATGGCTAACGCTTTAGCAATAAAGTAAAGTAATTGCATGACGTTTATGTTGACACGCAGGTCATAAGTAAATAAAGACAACTCCTATGGCCCCTGTCGGTTGTCATACTCATCGACATGCAAGTCGTGATTCCTATTACAAGAACATGATCATCTCATACATCACATATATCATTCATCACATCCTTTGGCCATATCACATAACAAAATACTTGCTGCAAAAACAAGTTAGACGTCCTCTAATTGTTGTTGCAAGTTTTTACGTGGCTGCTATAGGATTCTAGCAACAACGTTTCTTACCTACGCCAAAACCACAACGTGAATTGCCAATTTCTATTTACCCTTCATAAGGACCCTGTTCATCGAATCTGATCCGACTAAAGTGGGAGAGACAGTCACCCGCCAGCCACCTTATGCAACTAGTGCATGTCAATCGGTGGAACCAGTCTCACGTAAGCATACGTGTAAGGTCGGTCCGGGCCGCTTCATCCCACGATGCCGCCGAATCAAGATAAGACTAGTAACGGCAAGTAAATTGACAATATCGACGCCCACAACTGCTTTGTGTTCTACTCGTGCATAGTAACTACGCATGGACCTAGCTCATGATGCCATTGTTGGGGAACGTAGCAGAATTTTAAAATTTTCTACGCATCACCAAGATCTATCTATGGAGTCATCTAGCAACGAGGGAGAGAGGAGTGCATCTGCATACCCTTGTAGATCACGAGCGGAAGCGTTCAAGAGAACGGGGTTGCTGGAGTCGTACTCGTCGTGATCCAAATCACCGAAGATCCTAGCGCCGAACGGACGACACCTCCGCGTTCAACACACGTACGGAGCGAGGACGTCTCCTGCACCTTGATCCAGCAAGGAGGAGGGAGAGGTTGAGGAAGAGGGCTCCAAGAACAGCACGATGGCGTGGTGGTGGTGAAGCTGCAGTACTCCGGCAGGGCTTCGCCAAGCTCTTACGGAGGAGGAGAGGTGTTGGGGAGGGGAGGGGCTGCGCCTTGGATGTTGTCTGCAGCCCTCCCCTTGCCCATCTATTTATAGGGGAAGGAGGAAGGGGGCCAGCCCCCTCTAGATGAGATCTAGAGGGGGGGCGGCGGCCAAGGGGAGGGGGCTTGCCCCCCAAGCAAGGGGGGCGCCCCCTTTAGGGTCCCCCCCCAACCCTAGGCGCATGGGCCCAAGGGGGGATGCGGCTAGCCCATGTAGGGCTGGTTCCCTTTCCTCTACAGCCCATTAGGCCCTCCGAGAGAGGTGGCCCCTCCCGGTGGACCCCCAGAAACCCTCCGGTGGCCCCGGTACAATACCGATATGCCCCCGAACCTTTCCTGTGACCGTATGGCAACTTCCTACATATAAATCTTCACCTCCGGACCATTCTGGAATTCCTCGTGATGTCCGGGATCTCATCCGGGACCCGAACAACATTCGGTAATCACATACAAGTCTTCCTAACAACCCTAGCGTCACCAAACCTTAAGTGTGTAGACCCTACGGGTTCGGGAGACATGCAGACATGACCGAGACGACTATCCGGTCAATAACAAACGGCGGGATCTGGATACCCATCTTGGCTCCCACATGCTCCTCGATGATCTCATCGGATGAACCACGATGTCAAGGATTCAATAAATTCGTATACAATTCCCTTTGTCAATCGGTACGTTACTTGCCCGAGACTCGATCATCGATATCCCAATACCTTGTTCAGCCTCGTTACCGGCAAGTCACTTTACTCGTACCATAATGCATGATCCCGTGATCAACCACTTGATCACATTGAGCTCATTATGATGATGCATTACCGAGTGGGCCCAGAGATACCTCTCCGTCATACGGAGTGACAAATCCCAGTCTCGATTCGTGCCAACCCAACAGACACTTTCGGAGATACCTGTAATGTACCTTTATAGTCACCCAGTTACGTTGTGACATTTGGCACACCCAAGGCACTCCTACGGTATCCGGGAGTTGCACAATCTCATGGTCTAAGGAAATGATACTTGACATTCAGAAAAGCTACAGCAAACGAACTACATGATCTTTGAGCTATGCTTAGGATTGGGTCTTGTCCATCACATCATTCTCCTAATGATGTGATCCCCTTATCAATGACATCCAATGTCCATAGTCAGGAAACCATGACTATCTTTTGATCAACGAGCTAGTCAACTAGAGGCTCACTAGGGACGTGTTGTGGTCTATGTATTCACACATGTATTACGATTTCCGGATAAAACAATTATAGCATGAACAATAGACAATTATCATGAACAAAGAAATATAATAATAACCATTTTATTATTGCCTCTAGGGCATATTTCCAACAATCGCAACACAACTCTACAAATAAAATAAGTCATACAAGCATCATATTACAAGCCAGGGGCCTCGAAGGCTCGAATACAAGAGCTCGATCATAGACGAGTCAGCGGAAGCAACAATATCTGAGTACAGACATAAGTTAAACAAGTCTGCCTTAAGAAGGCTAGCACAAACTGGGATACAGATCGAAAGAGGCGCATGCCTCCTGCCTGGGATCCTCCTAAACTACTCCTGGTCGTCGTTAGCAGGCTGCACGTAGTAGTAGGCACCTCCTGAGTAGTAGTAGTCATCATCGACAGTGGCGTCTGGCTCCTGGACTCCATCGTCTGGTCGCATCAATCGAGTATAGGAAGGGGGAAAAGGGGGAGCAAAGCAACCGTGAGTACTGATCCAAAGTACTTGTCGGAGTAAATGACCACGGGTAGCCTAGCCAGCTCCCCTTGGCTCTCTAGAAAAATTATAGTCCGAACAAGCCTCCAAGCATCCAAGGCGTGGGGCCGCCTTCCCCCAGCTGGCTACCTCTCAGGCCGGCTACACGAAGGCGGCCCAGCCCTAAAATCCATGTGAAGAAAACCACGAGAGGGTCGGCTCCAAGAAGCCGGCCACGAGAAGGCCGACTCCAAGAAGCCGCCCCCAGCAGGCGGCCAAGATCGTGCGCTCAGAGTCTGCGCCCACATAACGGCGATGAGATGGGGCGTGGCTAAAGTGAAGCCAGCCACCCCCGAATCTCGGGACGCGCATGGCCATAGTGCGTCGTACGGGGCGGCCATCACCCGTCCAGCACGACACTGTTGCCATATTGACCATGATGTCACCGACGGCGAGCTGTCAGTACGACCCGTGGGTGGCGGTCCCCATCCGTCAAGGAGACACCCAAAGGCGGCCATGCCTCCCACAATCGGCCTGGGGTGTGGCCGACTCCCAATAGCCGGCTAGTTCCCTCCCTCGAGGGAGGCGCCTCATTAAGAAGACAAGATGAGGTAAGGCTACAGAGATAAGCCGCCCGGCGGCGGCACCGTAGCCATGCTTACCACGACAGAGCCCTCGTCACCAGAGGCGAGGCAACAGTAACCAGCCCCCGACAAGACCCCCAAGCGGTGGGACCGGCCTGTCGACCAGAAGGGCGGCAGCCGGTGGGGTCCACTAGTCGGCGGGCCCCATCGGCCGGCAGAGAAGCCGGCGGGCGTAGACACAGACAGCTAGGGCCCACGCCCAGCTAGATTACCATTGTACCCCTGGGGGGTAGGCCTATATAAACCCACCAGGGCGCCCATGCAAGGGGATATCTTTTGAGGAGGTTTAGACACCACATCGAGAGGAGAAGTAAGCTAGCCTTGCCCTTCTTCTCCCTCTCACCGAACAGCTCAAGGAGCCTCTTGTAGCTACTTGTCGATCTAGTGACCATGCGGAGACCCCGCAGAGCAGCAGTAGGGGTGTTATCTCCACGGAGAGCCCCAAAGCTGGGTAAGATCCGCCGACGTGCATGTCTTTGCCTTATCCCGTTTCCAGGCACCAGCGACGTTTTGTTGGCTCCCACAATGATAAGCGACCCGTTGGCATATGTCGCACCAACCACCCGCATTTGGCACCCACTTTGGGGCCAGGTGCACCGTCGTCCGGAGACCTATTCTGGACGGGAACCCTCTTCCTTCCCAGCGAGCGTAGCCAGCCCGGCTCGCCCAATGGCGATTGCCCCAACGCGCTGCAAGGCGTCACCGATGTCTGCGCGGCAAGCTGCCTCGCCGATCTTCTTGGCGAGGCTCGCATCTCCGCTGAGCCCGCGTCCGACACGGGCACAGGCTGCCCCGAGAGCCACCTCGTCAGCCTCCTCGACCAACTCCACGTCTCCGGCGAGCTTGCCGCGGACTTGGAGTCGGTTGGCTCCACCGACCCGATGCTTGTCGACTCTGACACGGCGTCGCTTGACGCCTTCCCCACCAACTTAGTAATCATCAATGGCCCTCTTCCTCGAGCCGACAGCAGCGGCAGCGCCATCACCGAGGTACTAGTCATCAGCCATGGCGTCGCCTCTGGCGAAAACGCCCACGACGCCTTGCAGACGGTGCTGCACGACTTGTCCGCCCCCATCCCGGCCGACGCCGACGCCAAGACACTGGAGGCGCGCCGCCTCGCCCTCGTTGCGGAGGGCTAGAAGCTAGCCTCCATGAGACGCCTCGCCGAGGCTCACCAGCGCGAAGTCGACTGTGCTGCTTTCGACACACCGCTTCCCGATGGGCCGAGCCGCGTCAGCGTCATCAAGTAACGCGGCGTGGCTATCGCCGACATGCTGGGAGCAGACCGCCCAGTCTATGCCATGCCTCTCGAGAACCTACGTGCCGCCCAGGCGGCCGCAGACGAGCTGAATGGACTGGGACTGGGGCCCGATGAGCTCCCCTACATGACCAGACGCATCCAGCAGCTTATCGACGCGGCCACAGAGCGGCATGAAGCCGGTGTCCGCGCCGAAAGTCCTCCCCCACGCCGAGAGCACGGTGCGACGTCCCGAACGCCGACTGCGGGCAACACCCGCGCAAGGAAAGAAAAGGAGCCGGCTGCCAGCCGCAGCCGGACTCGAATCTCCATCGAGCGTGACGCAGAAGGCCGCCCTCGAGCTGTGGAGCGGCGAGGCGACCCGCCTCCTCCTCCGCCTTGTGGGGAGAGATATCCTACTCCGCCGCCTGTCACGCATCCGACTCTCAGCGGCCGATTGGGCCGCCGTGAAGGAGTCGGCGAGAATGACGCCCGCCACCGGATCGACCACCTAGCGCGATCCCTGGCTCTAGAAGAAGAAGATGATGTCGGCCGCCTTGCTTCGGCCCCCGCATCCACGACGAGCCCTTCCCCAAAGGGTTGTCGCTCCCAAGAGACACGCCCAAGTACAATGGCTCCGTGAAGCCGGAAGATTGGTTGATCGACTACTCCACAACGGTTCGCATAGTGAACGGTAACAGGCGTGTTGCCGTGAAGTATGTCCCCCTCATGCTCCAAGGCACGACGTGCACCTGGCTCAATAGCCTCAAGCCTTACAGCATCAACGGCTGGCTAGACTTTACAAAAGCCTTCATCCGTAACTTCACCAGCACCTACAAGCGGGCTCCCAAGCCCCGACATCTCTCCTTGTGTGTCCAAGGGCCCAACGAATCAACTCGCGACTACCTCATGCATTGGGCTGAGCTCCGCAATTCCTGCGAAGGGGTGGACGAGGTTCAAGCTATAGAGTACTTCACCGCTGGGTGCCGAGAAGGCACCCTCCTCAAGCACCGACTCCTCTGCGACGAGCCGACTACGCTCGACGAGCTGCTGGTCATAGCTGATAAATACGCCATGGCCAATTCCTCAATGAAGACCGAGCTCCGAGTAGACGCCTCCGGGAAGGTGCTCGCTTCGAGTCCCAAGACGCCGGCAGGAGACCCCAGCCGACGCCCGTACCAGAACGACCACAAGCGCAAGGCTGCCATGCCGCCTTCCGCAAGTCGGCAGGTGGCCACAGTCAAAGACGAACAACCCGAAGGGTGGCCCACGCCCAAGAAGCAGAAAGGCAGTAGGCCGGCTTGGCAACTGGCTTTCTCCTACAAGCAAGCACTTGATGCCCCTGCAAGTTCCACAGTGGCGCGATGCCTTCAAACCACACGACCCAGAAATGCCACTGGCTCACGCGAATCTCCAAAGGCGAGGGGATAGTGCCGCCTCCGCCTGCTGGTTAGCCGCCTCCGGCCCCTCAGCAGCCGGCCGCTTGACCAACAGTCGGGGCTGTTCAAGACGAGTTCCCCGACGAACATGCCGCCTACGTCATCTTTACGAGCCAACCAAAAGATCGGCGTAGCCGGCGCCGACAACACCAAGAAGTCAACGCAGTTGCCTCCAACAACCCCGAGTTCATACACTGGTCAGAAAGGCCTATCAGCTGGAGCCGGGCCGATCACCCAGAGGTGATGCCGTCTCCCGGCTCTTACGTAATGGTCTTGGACGCCACCCTCGCAACAGAAAGGCGAGCTGCCCGTTTCTCCCGCGTGCTAATAGATGGCGGGAGCAGCATCAACATACTGTACCGTGACACCATGGAGAAACTGAGCATCAAGACGAAGTAGCTCATGCCTAGTCGGACTGTGTTCCATGGCATCGTACCCGGCCTATGCTGCTCCCCAATCGGCAAGATCAAGATAGATGTCCTCTTTGGGGACAAGGATCATTTCCGCCGAGAGGCAGTATGTTTTGAGGTAGTGGATCTGGAGAGCCCTTACCACGCGTTGCTTGGCCGACCTGCTCTGGCCAAGTTCATGGCCGTACCCCACTATGCCTACCTCAAGATGAAGATACCGAGTTCCAAGGGCATCATTACCATAACTGGAGACTACAAGAAATCCTACGAGTGTGCGGCAGCTAGTAGCCAGCTGGCTGAGTCCCTCGTGATTGCTGAAGAGAAGAAGATGTTGGATCGAGTCGTGGCCATGGCCATCAAGCAGTCGGCCCTGTCCCCGGACCCCAAGGAGTGTGATGCCCAAGGTTCTTTCCAACCGGCCAAAGAAACAAAGAAGATACCTCTTAACCCGGAGCACCCAGAAAGGTTTGCCACCAACGGGGCAAACCTAGACAGCAAATAGGAAGGCGAGCTCATCGATTTCCTCCGTGAGAATCGGGACATCTTCGCATGGTCCCCCAAGGACATGCCGGGTGTTCCGAAGGAATTCGCCGAGCACAAGCTACACGTCCGAGAAGGTGCAAAACCAGTCAAACAGCCCCTCCGCCGACTATCGGAAGAGAAGAGAAGGATTGTAGGATAAGAGATAGCCCGGCTTCTGGCAGCCGGCTTCATTATGGAGGTTTTCTTTCTAGAGTGGCTCGCCAACCTGGTCCTCGTGCTGAAGAAAAATAACAAGTGGCACATGTGTATAGACTACACTAGCCTCAACAAGGCCTGCCCCAAAGATCCCTTCGCCCTGCCAAGGATTGATCAAGTAATAGAATCCACAGCCGGATGCGAGCTGTTGAGCTTCTTGGATGCTTACTCAGGCTACCACCAGATAAAGTTGGATCCAGCTGACCGCCTGAAGACCGCCTTCATCACACCATTCAGAGCTTTCTACTACCTGACTATGACATTCGGCTTGAGAAATGCCGGTGCCACTTTTCAGCGTTGCATGCAGAAATGCCTCCTCAAGCAGCTCGGTAGAAATGCCCACATCTATGTAGACGATATTGTGGTGAAGCGTGAGAAGCGCGGCACCTTGCTGGAAGACCTCAAAGAGACATTTGAAAACTTGCGCCGGTTTTAGATCAAGCTCAACCCCGAGAAATGCATGTTCGGAGTACCAGCCGGCCAGCTTCTAGGCTTCCTGGTCTCCGAACGCGGCATCAAATGCAACCCAGTGAGGATCAAGGCCATAGAGAGAATGGAGATTCCCACCAAGCTATGAGACGTCCAGAAGTTCACCGGATGCTTGGCTTCCCTGAACCGCTTCATCAGCCGGCTCGGAGAGAAAGCTCCCCCCCTCTACCGACTCATGAAGAAGTCCACTGACTTCGAGTGGAACAACCAAACAGACCAAGCTTTCCACGAGCTAAAGAAGATGATGACCACGCCACCTGTCTTGGCGGCACCGACTGAGAAAGAGCCCATGCTCCTTTACATTGCCGCCACTAGCCGGGTGGTCAGCACAGTTATCGTGGTCTAGCGCCCAGAAGAAGGCCAAGCTCAGCTAGTCCAGAGGCTGGTGTATTATTTAAGCAAAGTATTATCCACCTCGAAGCAGAACTACCCACACTACCAGAAGATGTGCTACGGTGTGTGCTTCGCCACCAAGAAGCTCAAGCCCTACTTTCAAGAGCACCCCATCACGGTCATATGTACTGCCCCGCTCGCTGAGATCATAGGCAGCCGGGATGCATCCGGCCGGGTGGCAAAATGGCCATTGAGCTAGCTCCCTACACGATCTTCTACCAACCTCGCACTGCCATTAAGTCCCAAGCACTGGCCGACTTCCTCGTCGACTGGGCCGAAACCCAGTACCTGCCACCGGCCCCCGACTCCACTCACTGGCGGATGCACTTCGATGGGTCCAAGATGTGCACCGGCTTGGGAGCCGGCATCATCCTCACCTCTCCCAAGGGCGACAAGCTCAAGTACACATTGCAAATTCATTTTGTCGCCTCCAACAATGTGGCCGAGTACAAGGCGCCCATACACGGGCTCCGGCTAACCAAAGAGCTGGGCATCCGCCGGATCCTGTGCTATGGCGACTCGGGTTTGGTGGTTCAGCAGTCATCTGGCGACTGGGACGCCAGGGATGCAAACATGGCGAGCTACCGCTTCCTCGTACAACAAATCAGTGGATATTTTGAAGGATGCGAGTTCCTCCATGTGCCACGGGCTGACAACGGGCAAGCAGACACCCTGGCACGAATAGGCTCCACCCGGCAAGCTATACCAGCCGGCGTTTCTCTCCACCGCCTCCTCAAGCCGTCTATCAAGCTGTCTCCAGAATCTGATTCCATCTTCGTGCCGCCTGGCCCCGATGCGGTCAGGTCCGACTTGGGGAACCAAGCAGGTAGCTCGCGGACTTCGACAGGCGGCCTGGGGACTGTCATAGCTGCACCCCGGCCCCGGGGGCTACTACAGCCGGCCCGGGGACTGCATCGACACAACAGGCGGTGGCCGACTCCAACTCTTCACCACCCAGCCCACCCGCCCTGGTCACAGTAGCAGTTTTGACAGCAGAAGAAGTCACAGCTCCATCATGGGCCCAACCCATCCCTCAACTTCTTAGTAAACAGAGAGTTGCCAACCGACGAGATCTCGGCAAGACAAGTCCAACGTCGAGCCGGAGCATACACAATAGTAAACCAAGAGCTTGTTAGGTGCAGTGTCACTGGAGTCTTCTAGCGCTGCGTCGAGCAAGAGAAGGGCATAGCAATCCTCAAGGACATCCACCAAGGTGAATGCGGCCACCACGCGGCCTCAAGATCACTCGTTGCCAAAGCTTTCCGCCATGGATTCTTCTGGCCAACTGCTTTGGATGACGCCAAGGAACTAGTCAAACACTGCAAAGGGTGCCAAGTTTTCAGTTTCCAAGCAACACCTGCCGGCTTCTGCACTCAAAACCATCCCCCTCACTTGGCCTTTTGCCATTTGGGGGCTGGACATGGTGGGCCCATTCAAGACGGCACGCGGCGGCATGACACATCTGCTCGTTGCTGTGGACAAATTTACCAAGTGGATTGAAGCAAAGCCGATCAAGAAGTTGAATGGTCCGACTGCCGTGACGTTCATCGCAGATATCACAACCCGGTACTGCGTACCGCACAGCATCATCACTGACAATGGTACAAATTTTGCAAAGGGAGCACTGGCACGTTTCTGCGCAACACACGGCATCCGGCTAGACCTAGTGTCCGTTGCCCACCCGCAGTCAAACGGCCAAGTCGAGCGAGCAAACGACCTCATCCTCTCCGGCATCAAACCCCGACTGGTCGTGCCACTGGAGCGTTCGGCCGGCTGTTGGCTCGACGAGCTACCGGCCGTCCTCTGGAGTTTGCGCACTACCCCAAACAAGTCAACCGGCTTCACCCCTTTCTTCCTTGTATATGGTGCCGAGGCTGTCATCCCAACTGACATCAAGTTCGACTCACCTCGGGTCATCATGTACATGGAGGCGGAGGCCAAGGAAGCACGAGAAGATGGCGTCGACTTGCTGGAAGAAGGCCGGCTATTAGCCCTCAGCCGGTCTGCCATCTATCAGCAGGGTCTGCGCCGCTACCACAGCCGGAAGGTCAAGCCAAGATCCTTCCAAGAGGGCGATCTTGTGCTCCGGCTGATCCAACGAACAGCCGGCCAGCACAAGCTCTCGGCCCCTTGGGAGGGCCCCTTCGTCGTCAGCAGAGCTTCAGGCAACGACTCCTACTACCTAATTGACGCGCAGAAGCCGCAGGCACGCAAGAGAGATGATTCCGGCAAGGACTCGGAACGACCATGGAACGCCAATCTCCTCCAAAGATTTTACAGTTAAAAAAGCAGTACGTAGCCTTTTGTACTAAGTACAAAACAAAGGGTCCCCCCAGGAGCACTTGGGGACTACCCTCTTTTATCTATGAAAGATAAGTATCATGCCTACAATTATGTTACTACATTTGCCTTTTCGTCCGACACCGAGTTCGACCAGTCGGCCCGGGGACTCGCCGCCTCAAGTTATATCTAAAGTTCTGCCTGCAGTCAGACAAGTAGTGTGCCGGCACCCAAGCCCCATCTTGCCAAAAGTCATAGCTCAAAGAATTGACTGTCCGACTGGCAAGAGCCAAGGGCAGGAAAGGATGCCCACACGAAACACGGCTAAGGACTAACAAACTTATATAACGCGAGCCGGCCTCCCGACCCCGCCAACCGGCTACCAGAGTAGCCGGCTGGCCGGCTTCCCGTTCACCTTGCTGCAATCTAAGAAAGCTCGAGTACTTGTCTTTCCAAAACAACCAAGTCCTTCTCCAGCCACAGACTACAGAGCAGCTGTCTGGTTGGGAAGGCGGCGGCCAAGGGAAGGCGGCAAAGGAAAAAGCCAAAACGATGAAAAGCAAACATGAACGGAAGCCAAACACATGCATGATTATATTTACACAAAAGACCTTCGAAAGGCCAGCATTCAACATAGTTTGAATACACCCCCAGTGGGTGGAACTGTGCAAATTTAATAAAAGTTGTTCAAAAGAGTAACGAGCAGGAAAAGCAAGGACGGCGGATCAGGCCAAGGGAGCGACGGGCGAGTCGGGCAGGTCGGTAGAGACGGCAGTGCCGGCTGGAGGAGTGGCCGACTGGCGAGTCTCGGCATGATCATCACCTCTTGCAGGCGGCGTGCTTGCCGTGCCTCGTTGCTGGAGGCACGATCAGGCTGAGGCCGGCTGGTCGCTTTGATGTCTGGCAACGTCTTCACCATCCTCTCCCTCTTCCCCTTGCCCCTCATCGCTGGAAGCAATCTCCTCCGCCGAGTCCTCACCTTCTGCCGGGTTCAGCCCGAACCACTCCTCCGGCTGAGCGACGCCGGTCATCATCCACCTCAGGGGCAAAGGCACTGGTGTCGGTGTACTCGGCGATCGCCGAGGCACGCTGGATGATAGCCGGCCGCACCGCCTCTAGCTCCTCGTCGGCCTCTTGCCGCCAGGTGCTCAGCTGGTCCAAGTTCAGCCCAGGATACCAAGATCGGACGAACTCTAGCGCCCGCCCAGCACCGAACCGGGCCGCTGATGCCTTCCAAGCCTCGAAGCGGCCGACTGCAAACCTCCAGCCAGTCGGCAGTCCGACTTGGGGTGCGCGGAATCACCTCGCTAGGACACAAGGCGGCCAGCACTTGTGCCCCGCGCGTGCTGAAGCCGGCGGAGCAGGCGGTGAGCCGGCTGCAGGCGAGCTTGAATCGCCAGAAGCTGCTCCTCAAGTGACCGGCTAGTGCCTGGCGCGATCTCGACCCGTGCCTGCCGTCGCGTGTCGCGGTGGCCTCGATGGCTTGGGTAGCGGCAACAGAGTAGCCGGGAAAGTAATCTGCACAAGAAGAAAGCAGCAGCACAAAATCCAAAGACAAGTCAGACAGCAGGAGGCAGGCAAAGAAACAAAGAAGAAGGCGGCCTACCGTCGATTAAGTCTTCCACCCGGCTGTAGCCTTGGCTCACGCCTACCTTGCCTCGGCCCAGTTCGCCACCTCGGTTTCATATTCGGCTTTGAGGGCGGCCTTGCTGTCCTGCGCCGCCTTGTGCCTATCTTCCTGGTCGGCCAGTTTTTTGGCCAGGCGATCGCGCTCCTGAACCAGGGCGGCGCACTCGGCCTCCTTGGCACGAAGGGCGGTCTGGGCTTCGCTTAGCTGGCTCCTCAAGTCAGCATTGGCCCCTGCAGATATGAAGAAATAAGTCGCCAGGAAAAGATCCGACCCGACTGCTCAGCAGTCGGCCCGAATCTCGGGGACTACACCCAGTGGGTGCGCTGACGCGCCCCCACTTGAGACAAAAAATGAAGCACTTACTCCGGCTCTCGTTCAGATCGGTGGCTTTCTGATTCAACTCCTGGGCCTGAGAGTTGAAGGCAGCTGCACGGAGGTTATGATACTCCTGCAGATAAGATAAGAGATACGAGTAAGAACAAGATGGCAATCGAAGTCTACCAAGAAGTTCCAAGCCGCCTGCTCAGCAGCCGACTCGGAACTCAGGGACTACATCCAGTGGGTGCGCTGACGCGCCCCCATGGAAGAAATCAAGAGCAATCAACGAAAAGCGGGAGGACTCACCCGGATCACCATGCGCGTCATGAGAAATCCTTGAGTATACTGCTTCAGTGCGGTAGCTTGGGCCTGAAGCCGGTTCCGGACGTCCTGCGCCGCCACGTTCAGCACGGCCGTCCCGCCGCCCGGCGTCCACCCGGACGAGCTATCGCTGGCCGATTCCAGGTCCTGGGCCGACGAGTTGGTGCCCGCAGTTTTTTGCGGATCCGGCGCCGAAGTCACCTTCCCCGCGCGCCGACAAGACGGTGATGAGACCACAAGATCCGCCCCCACAGTCGGCTCGCCTCCAGCCAGCTCCACGAGCGGCGCATCGGGCCGGCCTCCTTGGCCCGTTCCAGGCGGCGGCGATGATGCCGCCTCCCTCTCCATCACCGGCTGGCCCGGCCGGCCTCCTCCGTCGGGGGCACTAGGATGTCGGGAGCCGCGGCGCGGAGGGGGATGACGAGCTGGCAGAGGCTGGTTCTGCAGGGCCTCCGCCTGGGCCTTGGCAGCCGCGCCGGCTCGTGCTTCCGCCGACTTCTCCTCCGCCTCCGAGCCGCCCTCCGCTCCTCCGCTCCCGCTCCTCCCGCGCCTCCCGCGCGTTTCGCTCCGTCGCCTCTAGGAGATCGGCGCGGGGATCCACACCGGCGGGAGCTTGAGGACCCTCCCGCGGGTTTCGACTATGGAGGCGGCAGGGGCCCGTTCGAGAGAAAGTGGGGCCCTATTTTGATAAGTCAAGAAGAAGGCTTAGAAGAATATCAACCGAATAAGAAAAAGAAAGGCGTAAGAAAAACGACACTTACGCTGAAACCGCCTGCGGCTGCTTCACCACCTTGCGGAAGCGGGCCGCCTTCGCGGTGCTTCGTCCCGCTTGGTCGCCGCCGCGGTACTCTGGGCTTCTTGGGCCGACTGCCGAAGTGGGTCGACGCGGCCCGGCGTTTCAGCGCGCCACATGAGCAGCCGGCGCGGTAGATGGCCCGCGCCTTGATGATCGGGCGCCGGTCGGCGGCGCGGAATGACTTCGGCCTCGTCATCATCCGGCAGTCCTCCAAGCCGGCCCCGAGCCCAGAGCCGCCTGCCTCGCCGCCTTCCCTGCGACGTCATCTTCCATGGCGGCCGCCCCAGGTCGGGTCGTCAACGTCGTCCATCGTGCGGTCGGGGAGGAACTGGCGTTCCACCCCTGCAGCCCCGATGGCCGGCGGAAGCATGGGATTCTGCCAAAACAAGCCGACTAGTCAGGAGTCGGCCATCATGAGCCCGACGACAAGAAAATAAGAAAGGAAGAGGAACTTACCATAGGTGGAGGATTGGCGCGAGAATACGGCTCCTTGCCGTACAACCACTCCTCGATGAGCTTGCAATTGGATATATAGTTCACCATATAAGACACCTCATCGTGGGTCATCTCCTTGGTGCTTAGCCGAGATGGGTCGAAGCGGCCGCTCATCTGACAAATCATGTGAGGTCGGCCCTGGAGCGGGAGCACCCGGCGCTCCACGAAGGCGGCCACCAGGTCGGCCCCGGTCAGGCCCTCCGACTGGATCATCACCCAGAGCCCTGCAACAGAGGCGGCCCCACCCTGAGACAGCGACCTGGCCCGGTAGGACCATGAGGGCTGCCTCCCAGGCGGCAAGCCGGCTATGTAAGCCGGCAGATTGACGAAGTCGCCTTGCGGAGCGACGTTCTTCACATAGAAGTAATATTTCTGCCAGAGCTTCACCGACTGGATCAGCGGGATGGGCGGAAATGGATTGTTGTCACTCGTCCGCCGCATGGCGATGAAGGCACCGCATGGGGCGGGCACGCCCGCGACGACGGTGCCAAGTTTTCACTAGAAGAATTCCCCCCAGAGTTTGAGGGTGGGGAGGACGCCAAGAAAGCCCTCGCACAAGGTGACGAAGGCCGACAGCAGCATCACCGCGTTTGGAGTGAGGTGATGCGGCTGGAGACGATAGAACTCGAGGAAGGAGCGGAAGAACCCGCTCGCCGGCAGGCCGAAGCCGCGCAGGCAGTGCGCGCGGAAGATTACCCGCTCGTCCTCCTCCGGTGCCGGCGTGATCTCCCTCTCTGGCGTGAGATGGACCCGCACGTAGTTCGCGCCTGGCAGCCGCCGCGTCCAGCAGAGGAAGTCGACGTGGTCATCATGGATGTTGGAGCCATCCCAGGAGCTCGACAGTGCCATGGGGACGGCGCGGCAACGAGAAAGGTGCGGCGGTGGAGAGGCGCGCGACCCTGTCACGATAGAGCAACGGCGAGCCAAGAAGATTGGCGGAAGAGCCGGGCGGCGGCAGGAAGCTGTGGCGACGGAGAGGAAGAAGAAGAAGGAAGGGGCGGGGCGAGGGCGAGTGTGCGAGCGTTTGCCGCTCCCCCTCCTCCCCCCTACTTATAGCCTCATGTGGCGAAGCCGAGGAGGCGAGGCGTGGGGGGATGTGGGATTAACTACGCCCATTCCCCCACGTCCTGCGTTTATTGCGCCTTAATAGCATGCGGAAACCGCCGCTGGGAGGCGCGCGGTCCACCCGGGCCACAGAAGATCCATGCGTGGGCCGAGGCCCGGTAGTGGCGGGCCCCGGACTGCGGCGACGTCCCGTCGCACATGTGGGCTGGCAGGCTCTTCCAGCAATAGGGTGCCATGTGGCGCGTAGGCGGCGAGCGGTCAGCTCGCAGCCTGACTTGCGCGCCCCCTGATTCCCGCCTTCAAGCTTCGAAACCTCCAGAAGACGGCGCACCAAATCAAAGCCGGCTCCCAGCTGCCGGCCCCTCAAGATAGGAAGCTGATTGAGCTTCTCGTCTTTTTTTTCAGCCTCGGAGCCCAACCAGCTTCGGGGACTACTGTCGGAGTAAATGACCACGGGTAGCCTAGCCAGCTCCCCTTGGCTCTCCAGAAAAATTATAGGCCGAACAAGCCTCCAAGCATCCAAGGCGTGGGGCCGCCTTCCCCTAGCTGGCTACCTCTCAGGCCGGCTGCACGAAGGTGGCCCAGCCCTAAAATCCTCGTGAAGAAAACCACGAGAGGGCCGGCTCCAAGAAGCCGGCCACGAGAAGGCCGACTCCAAGAAGCCGCCCCCCCCCCCCGGCAGGCGTCCAAGATCGTGCCCTCAGAGTCTGCACCCACATAACGGCGATGAGACGGGGCGTGGCTACAGTGAAGCCAGCCACCCCAAATCCCGGGACGCGCATGGCCATAGTGCGTCGTACGGGGCGGCCATCACCTGTCCGGCACGACACTGTTGCCATATTGACCATGACATCACCCACGGCGAGCTGTTAGTACGACCTGTGGGTGGCGGGCCCCATCCATCAAGGAGACACCCAAAGGCGACTAGGCCTCCCACAGTCGGCCTGGGGTGTGGCCGACTCCCAATAGCCGGCTAGTTCCCTCCCTCGAGGGAGGCGCCTCATTAAGAAGACAAGACGAGGTAAGGCTACAGCAATAAGCCGCCCGGCGGCGGCACCGTAGCCATGCTTACCACGACAGAGCCCTCATCACCAGAGGCGTGGCAATAGTAACCAGCCCCCGACAAGACCCCCAAGCGGTGGGACCAGCCTTTCAACCAGAAGGCCGGCAGCCGGCGGGGTCCACCAGTCGGCGGGCCCCATCGGACGGCGGAGAAGCCGGCGGGCGTAGACACAGACAGCTAGGGCCCACGCCCAGCTGGATTACCATTGTACCCCTGGGGGCTAGGCCTATATAAACCCCCCAGGGCGCCCATGCAAGGGGAAATCTTTTGAGGAGTTTTAGACACCACATCGAGATGAGAAGCTAGCCTTGCCCTTCTTCTCCCTCTCACCGAACAGCTCAAGGAGCCTCTTGTAGCTACTTGTCGATCTAGTGACCATGCGGAGACCCCGCAGAGCAGCAGTAGGGGTGTTATCTCCAGGGAGATCCCTGAAGCTGGGTAAGATCTGCTGGCGTGCATGTCTTCGCCTTATCCCGTTTCCAGGCACCGGCGATGTTTTGTTGGCTCCCACAATGATAAGCCACCTGTTGGCATATGTCGCACCAACCACCCGACAGTACTCGCAGGCGAAGACTACTTTTGTTAGGATAGCTAATACTAGCTGTCCCCCTTCAAATTAGCCCGCCATTGTTGGCTCCCTTCCCGCTCGATATTTGGGAAGAGGACCAGGGCCTCTATAAATAGGACCAGCCACCCACAAAGCAAAAAGGGCTGGGAGGTTGGAAGAAAAGAGAGGGATCGAAGGATAGAGAAGATCAGGTAGAGAGAGAGAGAAGGGTGACTAAGCTCCTCCCAGCAGTTCATCGCCCCAGCCAAGAACAGACCCTCGCGAGGCTGTTCTTCCTTGTATTGTTCATCATCATCAGCCCAAGAGGCAATCCACCACACCACACACTTGAGTAGGGTATTACACCACAACGGTGGCCCGAACCAGTATAAACCCCGCGTCTCTTGTGTTGTTCTTTCCTTAGTTTAGATCGTAGCAAGGCAGAGGGGTGCAGGTAGGTAGGAGGCGAAATCTCCGGGCGCACCCCAGTGTTCGAACCTCAAGGGTCTGCCGGAACCCGAAATCCGACATTTGGCGCGGCAGGTAGGGGTGCGCCGGGATTCGTCTTCCACCACCCCGTTCTCCTCCGACCATCACGCCCATGTCTGACGCTCATCGGGCCCGCGCTGAACGCCGGGCCGCGCTCGCTTCCCGCGTCGCCCAGACGGCCCCTGTCAGCGGGCGTCCTCGCCGTTCCCCGTCGCCTGCCGTCAACGCCGCCACCGGCCCGGCGGGGGACGAGCAGCAAGCATCGTTCCAGCATCCGTCCGTGCGGCAAGACGGCCGCACCGCAACTCCCTCGCTCACCCCAGCTGGTTCTTCGTCCCGCGCGCTCCGCGCGCCCATGGAGGCTCGGGCTGCACTCATCGCGGCGATCGAGCTCCTGCGCTACCATCCCATCGATGACGTCTACGAAGAATGGCTCGACCGCGTCGCCGAGCTCGTCCGCGCCGCAGGGGGCTCTCTTGCGCCATCCGTTCCGCTGCACCGCACCCCGCCCCGCGCGGGCAATGAAGCTCCGGCGGCGCCCCGGCCGCCTCCTCCTCAGGAAGGCACCATGGCTCCAAGGCGCGTGGCCCCTGGGTGGAACCCGCTTCGTCAGGCGCCAGCGCGGCAAGAGCAGAGCTGTCAGGAACTCCCTCGCCCGCAGGAAGCTGCCCGGGCGCTCCTTACTCCAACACGTCGCGACCATGCTCCTGCTCCCGCGCGTCAAGACCCCGTGCTGCTCCCAGCTGCAGCGCGTGGGGACATGCAAGACCAAGTTCCCCGTCATCCAAGGCCTCCCGTGGCCACAGCAGGCTGCCACGCCTTTACCGCTGAGCTACGCAACGTCGCGTGGCCCGGCAAGTCCAAGCCAGACTTGCCTCCTCGCTACGACGGCGAGGCTAACCCTGCGGAGTTCCTCCAGCTCTACGAGCTGGGCATCAAAGCTGCCAACGGAGACGAGAAGGTCATGGCGAACTGGTTCCCCATGGCACTCAAGGACGGGGCCCGCACCTGGCTCCTGAACCTGGCTCCAGGCACAATCTCCTCCTGGGACGAGATGCACACCCGCTTCATCACCAAGTTCCAAGGCACTCGCGACCGGCCACCCGCCATGAGCGACATGTGCCGCATCAAGCAACAGCCCGGGGAGACCCTGCAGAAGTACATCCAGCGCTTCAACAACGCACGCCTCAAGATTCCCAAGGTGACTGAGGAGGCCATCATCTCGGCCTTCTCCGACGGCGTGCGCGACGTCAAGATGAAGGAGGAGCTGGCGATGCATGAAGACTTGTGCAATTCCTTGGAACTGTTCAACCTGGCAACCAAGTGCACCAGGGCCGAGGAAGGGCGCCTCTCCCTCCTCGGGCTGCCTACCGCAGACCCAGAAGAGAAGAAGCCCAAGGCCAAGGATGTGAAGTGCAAGGGGGCTGCCATGCTCGCGGCAGAACCAGACACCAAGCGGGGCAGAGATCAGCCCGAACCTTCCAAGGGCAACCGGTACTGTGTGTACCACGACCTCCACACCCACAACACCAACGAATGTCAAGAGCTCCGAGCCATGCGAGAAGGAAGGATCGGCCGTCGCCCTGACCCCAGTGACCGTGGCTACGGCCGAGGAGGAGGAAGGAACGCAGGACGCTGGGAAGAGCGTGGCCCGCGCCAAGGGTGGCGCGATCAACCTCGCAAGGATCGCCGGCAAGACCCGCCTCGCGAGGGAGGCTGGAGGGATCAACCTCGCGAGGGAGACTGGAGGGATCAGCCTCGCGAGGATCGCCTGCAAGGCAACGCAGGCCTCCCACCGCTGCCGCCGCAGCCAAGGAGAAACGAGGACTGCCACCAGGACGAAGGGGCTGGGGGCTTCCAGGAGCCGCGCGCGATCGCCTGCATCCTGGGTGGGGCACAAGCCCCAGCCTCTTAGTGCATCTTCAAGCAGTTCACCCGTGAAGTGAACGCAGTCCTCCTAGGCTCGAAGCCACTCGCCCTCTTAGGTGGTCGGCGTGCGCCATCACGTTCAACTCAGCAGATCAGCTCAAGTGTGCGGCTACAGCCGGAGTCCTCCCGATGCTTTGTTCCCCAATCATCGGCAACGTGGTGGTCACCAAGACCCTCATCGATGGCGGTGCAGGGCTCAACGTCCTGTCCGTGGAAACATTCAACAACCTCCAAGTGCCCTACAGCCAGCTTCAGCCAACCAAGCCTTTCTCCGGTGTCACCGACGGCTCCACGGTCCCGATTGGGCAGGTCCGCCTCCCTGTCACCTTCGGGGCACGCGACAACTACCGCACCGAGCTCATCGACTTTGACGTCGCTCACATTCGCCTGCCGTACAACGCCATCCTTGGGTACCCAGCACTGGCCAAGTTCATGGTCGTAACTCACCACGGCTACAATGTCCTCAAGATGCCAGGAAGCGGCGGAGTCATCACGGTGCCATGTGAAGAGAAGGACGCGGTGTGTTCCCTGGAACGAGCCTTTCAGGCCGCATCACTGGAAGACCCGGATCATGGAAGCAGGAGGCCTCCCGAGACCGCCCCTAAGAAAAAGAAGACATCGTCCGGCCCGACCACTCAGGAGGCAGGCCCCTCTGGGCCCGTGCCTGCCCAGGGGGAACCTCCTTCCATCACATAGGAAAGCGCGCCCGGTGCCCTCCTCAGGCAGGGCTCGGGGGCTCTCCCCTGGAGGGCCACCGACCTAGCTAGGGTCACGAGGGAGGCGCTTGGGCACCACATGGAGGCGTGTTTCGAAGCATGTTTCCCTCAAGAAGGAGCAAGGCAAGGAGACCCAGACCCTCAGGAGTTCGTCAGCAAGGCCATTCAGGAGCTACAAGAGTCAAGAGTCATGAAAGGTGGCCGCCGCCTACCAGCAGTGGCTCCCCATCTAGGCGAGGATGGTGGGCTGCGCGTCTGCATCGACATACCAGGGCTCAACCGAGTCGCCTCTCTGGAGCGCCTCTGGCCCTCGCGAGTGGGGTGCTACGGAGGCCCACCCCACAGCTACATTCGCATGCCTTACGGCTTGCCGAACGCGGCTGACATGTACCGGCGCCTCATGAGGGGCATCACGGGGGCACGAGAGGCAGGGCGTTCCGCAGCCCTGGCAGGGATGGAGATGGCCCGTGAGGAGCCGCCAGTGCCTTCGGAGCCTCCCGAGGCCCCTGGGCCTGGGGGCTCATGAGGATCGGCTCCCGCAGCCCACCGAGCCTGCTACATCAACGCTCCTTCGTCCTCAACATCATCAGGTGACATCTTTCGAGTTTTATTTCCAGCTGGGAGCACCCCCAAGGGCTGCATTATTCCCAGGCCGCGTGGGTCCGTCCCTGCGGCGTGTATCCCTTTTTTATTCCATGTTGTTAGCTTACCTTGTTAGGGGCGCCCCTCGGGCTGCATGATCCCCAAGCCGCCCGGGCCAGGCCCAGCGGCATGCATCCCATATGTGTTTATTTCCGATTATGCGTTAGACCCACCATGCTTGATTATTTGATGCCGGTCCACGGCACCTCCTCTTCTTCATGCCGACCACTTGCACGTTAAAGGGGGGGGGGGTTACCTGAGCATCGCGATCAGGGCTCTGACTGGCTCTCCAGCCCTCACCCTCTGGCCTTGTCCATGGCATCGCGACCTGGCATACCAGCGACGGCTGAGACCAGCTCGAGGGCCGGGACCCGAGGACGTAGAGTGCCGACATCTAACCAATTTGCAGGGACACATCACAAGATAAGGTCCAGTGCCAGGCGCAACCCGCCTAGAGGTAGGGCCCCGTGAGTCCCGCGCTGGCTCACGGGTGCCCAGATACACCTCGCCAGGCCCTACCATGCCAGCCACATGTCAGGGTAGGGCTGTACACGCCTTGGGGGCTCCTCCCGGAGGGGGGGGCCCTCCCACGTACCAGTGGAAGCACCATGCTCCGTGCTGGCTGACGACACTGCCGAGGAGCGGCTATGCCCGTACACATACGGTAGCGCTATGCTCCGCGCTGGTGATAAACAACTAAGGGTGGCCCCCGGGCCGCACCAACCTCAGGGAGCGCAAAGCTCAGTGTCTCGCCTCATCGTAACGCCTCCCCTCGGGAGTGCCGCGCGAGGGGGCTGGGCACGGGGGCTGCACCTGGGTCACACCCGGACGCATGCCGCCCAGCCAGGTCCCCCGGGGCCTGGTTCGTCGCGCGTCTCTCCCCGAGCGGAGCCAAGGTACAAAGGCCGTTTGAGCATCAAGGGGGACTCCTGAGCATCGCGACTCAGGAGCCTAACTGGTCACGTAGCCCCTCACTCCGTGGCCCCGTCCTGGTTTCCGGTCGGGACCAACGCTGGGTGAGGCACGCGCGCGGCCGCGCTCTGCGGACGTAGAACGGTAGATCCACCCGCATCACGCCTCCCTACTTGTTGTTCGTGCGTCAAGGGGGACTCCTGAGAATCGCGACTTAGGAGCCTAACTGGTCACGTAGGCCCTCACTCCGTGGCCCCGTCCTGGTTTCCGGTCGGGACCAACGCTGGGTGAGGTACGCGCGCGGCCGGGCTCTGCAGACATAGAACGGTAGATCCACCCGCATCACACCTCCCTACTTGCTGTTCGTGCGCCAAGGGGGACTCCTGAGCATCACGACTCAGGAGCCTAACTTTTCACGTGGCCCCTCACTCCTTGGCCCCGTCCTGGTTTCCGGTCGGGACCAACGCTGGGTGAGGCATGCGCGGGGCCGGGCTTTGCCGGCGTAGAACATAAGCAAGTAGGAAGGAAAGGTGCAAATTTCAAGGAATTCAAAAGCAAATATTACAGTCCACACTGTTATCTCAATGCCAAACGCAAGTTTAAACGCCTCCCCGAGGCATGATACACGTGCAGGAATTAAAGGCAGGACAGGAGCCGCAACGGATTCACTTGTCGGCGATGGAGCATCGCGGATTGGGTACGCCTCACGGAGCGGTGGGGTTGGCAGCGCCTTGCTTCGGCTTGGTGCTGAAGGCCCGGAACTTCCCCAACAGGGCCTCTGCGCGACCCTTCACGGCTTCGGCAGCGGCAGCGGCACGCTCGCCGCTCACTGGCTCCAGCAGGCTGTCGAGGTCGACACCGGAATCGCGAAGGTAGATGTGGGTGAGGACCCGCGTCATTGCTGCAGAAGACAGGACACGCGCCTCGGCCTCGGCCGCGGGGCCAAGGCCAAGGGCGACATCTTCAAGAGCGTGAACCAGAAAGGGGAGCAAAGGCGAGAGGGGAGAGACACACGAGGACCTCGCCGAGCAACCTCGCGCCTGCCGATGCACGGACCCGGCGACACACCAGAGAGCGGCCCCTGGTCCTCGAGATAAGTCATCACCCGGAGGCACCAGCTGCCGTGGCACCATCCCCGCACCTAATTCTATCCCGTGTTAGCGACGCCGCTCTCCTTTCTCACCAAACGACGGCTGCTTGGGCGCCAAAGGGGACCTCCTGAGCATCGCGACTCAGGGGCTCTTACCGGACTCCGGGTCGCTCACCTCCTGGCCTTGACCACGGCATCGCGACCTGGCATACCAGCGACGGCTGAAGCAGCCTTGGGACTGGGACCTGTTGGCGCAAAGCACCAAGCCCTCATGAGGTTCGAAAGGGAGGACTGAGCTAAGACGGAATGAGCAACTTGCGCAATTCTATGACAAGGGTTATATTAACGAACAGGATCACAGGCACCTTAGAAGCCCCCACGGGGCACATTTTTGATTCCTCGCAGGGAACAGATCCTAAAGGGACACAAACTACGCGTGACCCTGCAAAAGACGCCATCATCAACAGTGGGCCGTCAAGCACCGACGCCAACCCCATCCAGATCAGAGTCGGCGGTGGCCTGACGAGCTTGCCGTGCTCTAGGAGCGGCGCCGGCTCGGGGGCTCGTAGCTGTCGTCGCTCGTCTCCGGAGTCACGAAGAGCTCGCCGGAGTCGCTGGAGCCTCAGACGCCTCCACCGCCTGAGGAGCCGCCAAGGGAGCGGTTGGCGGGCCCAGTCCTCGTCGCGGCAGGGTCCTGGCCACCTTCCCCGGGGCAGCACTCCAGCCGGCGCCCGCTCGCATCGAAGACCTTGAAGAGCATCACCGAAGCACCATCGTAATCCAAGTGGACCGGAAGACGCCCCTTACCCTGCAAACCCGGGCGATCTCTCTCCAGCCCCGAGTCATGAAGACCTCGCCCGGGGCAACGACCGCGACCTCTGCCTCGGTCGCGAGGGTGCTGCAGCCGGCGTGCTGCAACCAGAGCTCCAGGGGCTCCCCCTGCGGGACGATGGAGGTGAAGAAGGGAGGAAGGCGGATCCAAGACTGAAGAGGAATGGCGACGTGGAGCACGAACTCTTGGGAGGAGCCCTCGGTGTGGACTCCAGGGGGGACGACCCACACCTTCGTGACCCATCGGCGCCGACGGCAGCGCGGCCATGGTGGTCAGCATCAGCTCCTTCGGGGCCCTCGACGTGAGTGTACAATGGCAGCGGGAACCCCGGTGGCACCCGCTCGCACCAAGGCCTCGACACCACCTGAAGGGCCCCCTCGTCCGGGCCACGGGGGACGAGTTGTTTCTTCGGCGGGAGTGGGTCTGGTTCCTCTCGGGGAGCTTTTCCCTTCTCTGCCGTCGAGAACCGGCGGATTGGAGCCATCGCAGCAAGACGGAGCAAGGATCGGGAAGAGGGAGAAGCAAGGAGGGATGGACTGGAAGGGCGCGCGCTGTTCCGTACTTATGGCCGGCGAAGGCCAACCGCCTACCTCCACGATTGCAGGTAATCATGACCCGCTTTGCATGCAGGGACTTGTCCAATCCGTGCAGTTGCCGAGGCGCCATGGGGAAGTGGAGGCGTCCACGTCCAATCAACCGCCACGCGGCGCCCAAGGCCGCAGGCTGTTAGGGCCCGCGGCGCCTCGCCCTTGCCCTTCCGCCTCCCTGCACGGCCAAGTCCGGGCGCGCCTTGGGCTCGGGGGCTACTGTCGGCGTTCTGGGAATGGGGGCCCCAGACTTGCCTACCAGCGGCCTGCGGCGTGGCTCAAAGGGGGGCCCAGCGCGGCCCATCTTCACCAACACAAACCCAAGACCCTCACGAGGGGCCAAGCCTCGCGGGGCGGACGACGCGGAGCTTCCTCAGGCGTGGCCTCATCAGGCTGGCTCACGAGGAGGCGGAGAGATCAAGGTGGGGTACCTCACGAGGTGCCCGTGACGCAAGCCATGACGACCGGGGGCGCCAGGTGGGTGCCAGCCCGCGCAGTGTCCTCCCTTCCTCTTTGGTGCAAAGGGGGCAAGCGCAGCCGCGGAGTACCGAGGCATCAGGCAAAGGTTGCCGTTTTGGTGCAACAAGACCAAGACTAGGAGGACTACGAGACGGAGGTCACCGTGGAGCCCAAGATGGCGTCATCACTAGAGCTTTGCGCAGGCGAAGACTACTTTTGTCAGGATAGCTGATACTAGCTGTCCCCCTTCAAATTAGCCTGCCATTGTTGACTCCCTTCCCGCTCGATATTTGGGAAGAGGACCAGGGCCTCTATAAATAGGACCAGCCACGCACAGAGCAAAAAGGGCTGGGAGGTTGGAAGAAAAGAGAGGGATCGAAGGATAGAGAAGATCAGGTAGAGAGAGAGAGAGAAGGGTGACTGAGCTCCTCCCAGCAGTTCATCGCCCCAGCCAAGAACAGACCCTCGCGAGGCTGTTCTTCCTTGTATTGTTCATCATCATCAGCCCAAGAGGCAATCCACCACACCACACACTGGAGTAGGGTATTACACCACAACGGTGGCCCGAACCAGTATAAACCATGCGTCTCTTGTGTTGTTCTTTCCTTAGTTTAGATCCTAGCAAGGCGGAGGGGTGCAGGTAGGTAGGAGGCGAAATCTCCGCGCGCACCCCAGTGTTCAAACCTCAAGGGTCTGCCAGAACCCGAAATCCGACACCTGCACTGTAGCATTGGGCTACAAGTGCACAGTGTAGCTTTTCGTTTTTTCATTTCCTTTTCTGTATCTTTTTCTTTCTTTTTTGATATTGCGTTCTATCTACTTTGCCTAGGAAACGAATTTATTTAGTCATGAAACTTGACACACAAATACTATGTAATATTTTGAGGCCACACAACAAGTCTCACATTATTTGGAAATCGCATTTACTTTTAGGATTTAAAATGGCCAAACTAGATGTTATCGGACGTGTTTAAAGGTTACTAGGGTTAATAGGGTTAACCAAATAAGTTGGTTTCTACATGATAAATTATCAGTGGAATTTATGGAATAACGCGAACATTTTTATTTTACTCTTTGATGAAATATTATTTTGACTCTATTTTAAATTTGAATTTGAATCATTTTTGAACCATTGCGAGATCGGCCATAGTAATCATGGTGACATGGCATTATTAGCAGGGGATTACTGTAGCTTAATTATCGGGGCGTCACAATTCTCCTCCACTACAAGAAATCTCGTCCCGAGATTTAAGAGGTGGAATAAGGGGGAAAGGTCTGGTTACGAAATTCTAATGAATCTTCTCGGTCTTGGTTGCTCTTCTCGAAGAGGTTGATCCATAGCGTTGATGTCTTCATTCCTATGCATCAATGCATCATGATGAAGTTGTCGTCCTTCCTTCAGGATCTTCACCGTACTTACCAAAGGATATGAGGGGAAAACTCTATAAGGACGGATTCTAACAAGACTAAGCATCGAACGGTTAACTCAGGGGAAAAAGCATAAATATCTCTCGAATTGAAACTTAAGAAGATATCTAGAGGAAAGTAAGAAGGTACCATTAGAAGTTTCAAATGGATAGGCAATCGTTCGATGTCTGAAACCAAGTGCGAATGAGGTCTAGAGCAACAAGATTAAGTATTGCGTCTGTTACCAGAATAGATCACTAGGTGGCTCATGAATTACATATGAGGCCATGCACGATGAATAACTTTGGAAACCGGGGGTGTAAAGGAGAGTCAGGTTTCGATCATGTGGAACTGTGGGTTATGGGCCCACCATGTGGGTTAAAAATAGGGAGGGTGATGTCATCTTGCATGGTCATGATAGCAAGGCATGTCAGAAAATAGTCTGTCAGTTACGTCGCCAACAACGTCGGTACCAAGGGCGAGGGACGAAGAGAACCATTTTCCTGCTCATTGAACGAGGCGGACCATTAGGCAAAGTTCTCGTCCATCGGTGGTTACCGGAATGCCATCAACAAAAGCAACAGGGTCGTGCTGACTAGGTTGTACACCAAGGTGTTTACATAAGCAGGAGAATATTACTGCTTAGATCATATAGACCACACGAAAGGTTAAGCAAAACAATGGAAATGAAAATGTGATTATCAAATTAAACAGAACAATGGACAAGAAAATGTGTTAAAACACATATTTCAGGAGCATATCCTTTCCAAGGACAAACAGAGCATGATATCCATGATAGGATAGAAAGTAGAAAATCATTTAGGTAAGGGGAGAGGAATTTCATGATATTACCCATAAAACGGTGTTTGGATAATTAATATAGAAATTTTAGCATTGTGCTTCAAATGTTCTTATTAAAGATCAGAGTACCACAGACATACTTCAAGATAGCATTGATATGGTCTTCAAGCAAAGGTCAGACTTTGGATACACAAAGGATCCATTAGGAACAACTTATAGGATAAGTAAAATTTCCACATGGAAGAATGGCTAACCCTGCCAGAAAGGAAACTATAACAATAGGTCCTCCGGCCAGGTGGGCTAGGCATGACATCACCTTACCAGGTTATATAAAGGCTAATTTTATAACTCCTGGAAATAGGTTCCAACCATCATATCTAATCGAGATTCGGATCTGATTGGTGTCAGTGTACCTCAGACTCAGGATGTCTGAGAAGAAAAGGTGCAACTCAAGTTGACGAGATGGCCTTGTACAATTCTCGGGTAATGAGCTATGGAAGCAAGTTCCGAAACAAGAGTTCATTATTAAACCAAGGAGAGGATGAGGAGGTGGCTGTTGGACACAGCGACAATTCATCGAGATTTCCAAAAAGGATGGATTTCCACAATCATGTGAACAAGGTGATAGCAGTGATCAGACCAAATGATATAATGTCGTTTGTTCAATGAAAACATCTGCAATTAATCATTGATTGAAAAGGTGCACTCGAAATATGGACTAAGTAGCACGATCAATGTGAGAATGGTGATTCAATAAACAAAAGACTTAGAGTGAAACTATTGATCATTCACTTCAAAGTAATAGGGTTGCTAGAAGTTATGAATTCACACATCATAGTTCAATGGTCGGTATTCCGGTTAGAAACAACACGGGGACCAAGAAATGAATGGAGATGGCAAGACATATTAATATATCAAGAATTCTTAAGATGTGGAGCAATTCTCATAACATTCTTGACATAAAAGATGGTAATACTCCAAGATAGAGCCTAATACAAACCAGATAGCAAGTTGCATCCATAACATGAACAAGTTTGTGATGAAAGGAAGGTATGCATGTTTTCGATGGTAACTCAAATTACCAAGGGACGAGGATGGCACTTATCATCATGAATTCAATTGATATCCTGGAAGAGCTTAGAATGTTGATGATGATCACGACTCAATTGTCGAGAGATTTCATGAAGATGTAATCAATCGACGACAACATCAAGTCAAAGGAATGATGAAGCGGAAGGTTATTGGAACCACGGGTACGACACAAACTCGAAATCAAACTTGTGGTTCAAGGAGAAATGATATGAAGAGGAAAATCGACGTAAGATTAGCTCACCGTCGAAAGTTGTGCTCCGGGAAGACAAACCAGGTGGCACAATTAAAATTTAGCACGATAGAGATATAGTCGATCAGGCTAGGAATGTCGTGAAGGATTAATAAACTAGTAAGCAACGAAAATTACTCAGAGTTATTGAATTTGAGTGCGAAATCAATTCACTTATCGGTGTTCTCGAGTGACTAATAACTGAGAACCCAGGGGGGAATTTCAATCGGCAAGAATAGTAGTTGATGAAGAACTCATAAGAAGTTATGTAGTTTCGTGATATTCTCGAGATACCAGAGGGTATACTCGAAGGTAGAGCAGAATAGAGGTTGGATAGGTGTAATGATCTGCAAAAGACAAGTACTTCAACTTGTCCGAGAAAAAGAATCAAAGGATATCAATATGGCCAGAACCACGATTGCAGAAGACCATATCCCGGATATAATGATGAACTTATACCAAGGGAATAATTAATTTAAGAGTAGCTTCCATGAAAAGATCTACATCGTGTCCATGGGCATGAACACAAAGTACAAGGTCGACTCTCACTTCCTCAATGTATCACAGAGTCCAATTGACCTGAAACTTCACGGAACTTATTTTTGGACCAGAAGAAGCCCACGGAGTATCGGAGTTGGACCAGGAGAGTCCCGGGCTGCCCACGAGGGTGGGGGCGTGCCCACCCCCTGGACGCGCCCCCTGCCTCGTGGACAGCCCAGAGGTCCACCGACGTACTTCTTCCTCCCATATATACCCATATACCCTAAAAACTTCGAGGAGCATAGTAGATCGGGAGTTCCACCGCCAGAAGCCTCCGTAGCCACCGAAAACCAATCTAGACCCGTTCTGGCACCCTATCGGAGGGGGAATCCCTCTCCGGTGGCCATCTTCATCATCCCGGTGCTCTCCATGACGAGGAGGGAGTAGTTCTCCCTCGGAGCTGAGGGTATGTACCAGTAGCTATGTGTTTGATCTCTCTCTCTCTCTCGTGTTCTTGAGGTGATACGATCTTGATGTATCGCGAGCTTTGCTATTATAGTTGGATCTTATGATGTTTTGTCCCCCCTCTACTCTCTTGTAATGGATTGAGTTTTCCCTTTGAAGTTATCTTATCAGATTGAGTCTTTAAGGATTTGAGAACACTTGATGTATGTCTTGCGTGGGATACCCGTGGTGACAATGGGGTATTCCATTGATCCACTTGATGTATGTTTTGGTGATCAACTTGCGGGTTCCGCCCATGAACCTATGCATAGGGGTTGGCAGACGTTTTCGTCTTGACTCTCCGGTAGAAACTTTGGGGCACTCTTTGAGGTTCTATGTGTTGGTTGAATAGATGAATATGAGATTGTGTGATGCATATCGTATAATCATACCCACGGATACTTGAGGTGACATTAGGGTTTTGGTTGATTTGTGTCTTAAGGTATTATTCTAGTACGAACTCTAGGGCTGTTTGCGACACTTATAGGAATAGCCCAACGGATTGATTGGAAAGAATAACTTTGAGGTGGTTTCGTACCCTACCATAATCTCTTCATTTGTTCTCCGCCATTAGTGACTTTGGAGTGACTCTTTGTTGCATGTTGAGGGATAGTTATATGATCCAATTATGTTATTATTGTTGAGGGAACTTGCACTTGTGAAAGTATGAACCCTAGGCCTTGTTTCCTAGCATTGCAATACCATTTGTGCTCACTTTTATCATTAGTTACCTTGCTGTTTTTATATTTTCAGATACAAAAACCATTATCTACCATCCATATACCACTTGTATCACCATCTCTTCGCCGAACTAGTGCACCTATACAATTTACCATTGTATTGGGTGTGTTGGGGACACAAGAGACTCTCTGTTATTTGGTTGCAGGGTTGATTGAGAGAGACCATCTTCATCCTACGCCTCCTATGGATTGATAAACCTTAGGTCATCCACTTGAGGGAAATTTGCTACTGTCCTACAAACCTCTGCAGTTGGAGGCCCAACAACGTCTACAAGAAGAAGGTTGTGTAGTAGACATCAAGCTCTTTTCTGGCGCCGTTGCCGGGGAGGTTAGCGCTTGAAGGTATATCTTTAGATCTTGCAATCGAGTCTTTTAGTTTCTTGTTTTATCACTAGTTTAGTTTATAAAATAAAATTACAAAAAAGGAATTAAGTTTGCCTCATAAGCTTCATCTTTTTAATATCTTTCGTGAGTATGATGGAAAGGAAAATTGTGCCAAAGTGTTAGAAGAAGAATGCATTAATATGTTTGGCACTAAATATTTGAATGATGAACATGATTGCAATGTTGTTAGTATGAATTCCTTGAATATCCATGATGCTAATGATATGCAAAGCCACAAGCTTGGGGAAGCTATGTTTGATGAAGATGATATTTTTTGTCCCCCAAGCTTTGATGAGAAAATTTATTATGATGAAAGAATGCCTCCTATTTATGATGATTATATTGATGAAAGTGGATTTGGAGAGGTCATGACTTTATTTAGAGACGAATCCACTATTTTGGAAGAGGTTCCAATTGATTATGAGAACAAAGTTGCTATCTATGATGATTATTGTGATGACATGTATGCTATTAAAAATAATGATAACCATGAAACTTGTTATCATGATTTTAGTTTTCAATTGGATTATGCCTCACATGATAATTATTTTGTTGAGTTTGCTCCCACTATTATTCATGAGAAGAATTTTGCTTATGTGGAGAGTAGTAAATTTTCTATGCTTGTAGATCATGAAAAGAATGCTTTAGGTGCTGGTTATATTGTTGAATTCATTCATGATGCTACTGAAAATTACTATGAGGGAGGAATATATGCTTGTAGGAGTTGCAATAATATCAAGTTTCCTCTCTATGTGCTTAAAATCTTGAAGTTATGCTTGTTTTGCTTTCCTATGCAAGTTGATTCTTGTTCCCACAAGTTGGTTCCTCACAAAATCCCTATGCATAGGAAGTGGGTTAGACTTAAATGTGCTAGTCATATTCTTCATGATGCTCTCTTTATGTTACAATTCTTATCTTTTATGTGAGCATCGTTGAAATCATCATGCCTAGCTAGAGGCGTTAAATGATAGCGCTTGTTGGGAGGCAACCCAATTTTATTTTTGTTCCTTGCTTTTTCTTCATGTGTAGTAATAAATAATTCATCTAGCCTCTGTTTAGATGTGGTTTTATGTTTTAATTAGTGTTTGTGCCAAGTAGAACCGTTGGGAAGACTTGGGGAAAGTCTTGTTGATCTTGCTGTAAAAAACAGAAACTTTAGCGCTCACGAGAATTGCTACCATTTTTATTTGGAGAGTGATATTTAGTTAATTCTTTTTGAACATGATTAATAGATAAATTCCTCGCGTCCAGAAATTTATTTTAGAATTTTGGGGGTTCCAGAAGTTTGCGTTAGTCACAGATTACTATAGACTGTTCTGTTTTTGACAGATTCTGTTTTTCATGTGTTGTTTACTTATTTTGATGAATCTATGGCTAGTAAAAGAGTTTATAAACCATAGAGAAGTTGGAATACAGTAGGTTTAACACCAATAGAAATAAAGAATGAGTTCATTACAGTACCTTGAAGTGGTGTTTTGTTTTCTTTCGCTAACGGAGCTTATGAGTTTTCTGTTAAGTTTTGTGTTGTGAAGTTTTCAAGTTTTGGGTAAAGATTCGATGGACTATGGAATAAGGAGTGGAAAGAGCCTAAGCTTGGGGATGCCCAAGGCACCCCAAGGTAATATTCAAGGACAACCAAGAGCCTAAGCTTGGGTATGCCCCGGAAGGCATCCCCTCTTTCGTCTTCGTTCATCGTTAACTTTACTTGGAGCTATATTTTTATTTACCACATGATATGTGTTTTGCTTGGAGCGTCAATTTGTTTTGTTAGGATTTGCTTGCTGTTTGAATAAAATACCAAGATCTGAAATTCTTAAATGTTAGAGAGTCTTCATATAGTTGCATAATCATTCGACTACTCATTGATCTTCACTTATATCTTTCGGAGTAGTTTGTTGTTGCTCTAGTGCTTCACTTATATCCTTTTAGAGCACGGTGGTGGTTTTATTTTATAGAAATAATTGATCTCTCATGCTTCACTTATATTATTTTGAGAGTCTTTAGGGCATCTCCAACCATTGGCCCCCCCAGGAGGCATTTTTTCCACCGCCTGGGGGGCTGCAGGCGAAAAACTAAGCCTGGGGGTGGATATTTATACACTCATTGCCGTACCCAGCCACCACCACCACGTGAACCGCCCTGGCTAGCGGATGGCGATGAAGCGCAGCCACGGCTCTGGCAAGTTGGCCGGCGACGGCGACGGCGCGTTCCCCGACCCGCCTCCTCCTACTGCTCCTCCTTGCCGCGGTCGCCTACACGGGGCCGCCCGACGCCGTGTCCAAGCCCGCGATGCTTGAGCCATGCGCCTAGCGCTGCTCTCCTACACCGCCGACCCGCTCTGCTCCACGGCCTGCCCCGCGCTGCTCTCCTACACTCTCCACGCCGACCTCAAACTCGCTGAGCTGGCCGCGCTCTTCGCCACCGACCCACTCCGCCAACGCCATCGACTTTGCCGCCTCGGGCCCGGACGACCGCATCCTCCCGGCCGGCCCCGCTCTGCTCCACGGCCTGCCCCGCGCTGCTCTGGCCGGGCGACGAGGAGGAAGACCACGATCGTGCCGCTGCTCTGGCCGGGTGACGAGGAGGAAGACCACACTCGTGCGCGTGGGGCTGGAGCTCGACCCGTCGGCAGCGCGGACAGGGGAGCGGAGGAGGCTGCCCGCGGCGAGCACGCCGTGCTGCGGGAGGTGGCCGCGTACCTCCGGCTGCAGCACCGCCTCGGCTCCGCGGCTGCATCTCCGTGGCCTCCGCGCTCGGTGCCCTCCCCGCGAGCTCTCGCCTCCTTGCTCTGGCTCCCTCCCCGCGAGCTCCCCGTCTCCCTGCTCCGGCGCCCTCCCTCCCCACGAGCTCCGGCGCCCGCCCGCCGTGACGCCTCGCCCGTGCCCCAGCTCCGGCACCCTGCTCGCCGCGCCCGTCCCGTCCCGTGCGCGCCTGCTTCGGTGGGTGGGGGATGGAGGAGTGTGAGCACGTGGGTGGGGCCTGCAGAAAAGAGAGAGAGAGAGGAGAGAGGGTGTTGGGACACTGAAAGTGGGCCATTTGCATGCAAAATGAGAGCGCCGGCATCCCCAGCTGCCTCCCGGGGGGCTGGGTTTCGCCTGCGCGTGCCGGCAGTATTTTTCCTCGAATCCAGCGAAATCTGTGCTCTTGGGGTGACGAGTTGGAGGAATTTTCCTCGCCGGCGGTGAAAAAGTGCCTGGGGAGGGCTTCTTGGGGGGACTAGTGGAGATGCCCTTAGAACAACATGGTAGTTTGCTTTGGTTATGAATTTAGTCCTAATATGATGGGCATCCAAGAGGGATATAATAAAAACTTTCATATAGAGTGCATTGAATACTAAGAGAAGTTTGATACTTGATAATTGTTTTGAGATATGGAGATAGTGATATTAAAGTTGTGCTAGTTGAGTAGTTGTGAATTTGAGAAATACTTGTGTTGAAGTTTGCAAGTCCCGTAGCATGCACGTATGGTAAACGCTGTGTAACAAATTTTAAACATGAGGTGTTATTTGATTGTCCTCCTTATGAGTGGCGGTCGGGGATGAGCGATGGTCTTTTCCTACCAATCTATCCCCCTAGGAGCATGCGCGTAATGCTTGATTTTTGATGACTTGTAGATTTTTGCAATAAGTATGTGAGTTCTTTATGACTAATGTTGAGTCCATGGATTATACACACTCTTACCCTTCCGTCATTGCTAGCCTCTTTGATACCGTGCATTGCCCTTTCTCACATTGAGAGTTGGTGCAAAGTTCGCCGGTGCATCAAAACCCCATGATATGATATGCTCTTTCACACATAAACCTCCTTATATCTTCCTCAAAACAGCCACCATACCTACCTATTATGGCATTTCCATAGCCATTCTGAGATATATTGCCATGCAACTTTCCACCGTTCCGTTTATTATGACACGCATCATCATTGTCATATTGCTTTGCATGATCATGTAGTTGACATCGTATTTGTGGCAAAGCCACCGTTCATAATCTATCATACATGTCACTCTTGATTCATTTCCCATCCCGGTACACCGCCGGAGGCATTCATATAGAGTCATACTTTGTTCTAGTATCGAGTTGTAATCTTTGAGTTGTAAATAAATAGAAGTGTGATCATCATCATTAATAGAGCATTGTCCAAAAAAAGGGAGGGCCAAAAAAAGAAAGGCCAAAAAAAGAAAAAAAGAAAGGCCAAATAAAAAAAATTAAAAGGGACAATGCTACTATCCTTTTTTCCACACTTGTGCTTCAAAGTAGCACCATGATCTTCATGATAGAGAGTCTCTTGTTTTGTCACTTTCATATACTAGTGGGAAATTTTCATTATAGAACTTGGCTTGTATATTCCAAGAATGGGCCTCCTCAAGTGCCCTAGGTCTTCGTGAGCAAGCAAGTTGGATGCACACCCACTTAGTTTCTTTTGTTGAGCTTTCATACATTTATAGCTCTAGTGCATCCATTGCATGCAAATCCCTACTCCTTGCATTGACATCAATTGATGGGCATCTCCCTAGCCAATTGATTACCCGTGTCGATGTGAGAGTTTCTCCTTTTTGTCTTCTCCACATAACCCCCCTCATTATATTCTATTCCACCCATAGTGCTATATCCATGGCTCACACTCATGTATTGCGTGAAAGTTGAAAAAGTTTGAGATTACTAAAGTATGAAACAATTGCTTGGCTTGTCATCGGGGTTGTGCATGATGAGAGCATTCTTGTGTGATGAAAATGGAGCATGACCAAACTATATGATTTTGTAGGGATGAACTTTCTTTGGCCATGTTATTTTGAGAAGACATGATTGCTTAGTTAGTATACTTGAAGTATTATTGTTTTTATGTCAATATTAAACTTTTGTCTTGAATCTTATGGATCTGAATATTCTTGCCACAATAAAGAAGATTACATGGATAAATATGTTAGGTAGCATTCCACATCAAAAATTCTGTTTTTATCATTTACCTACTCGAGGACGAGGAGGAATTAAGCTTGGGGATGCTGATACGTCTCCAACATATCTATAATGTTTAATTGTTCCATGCTATTATATTATCTGTTTTTGATGTTTATGGGCTTTATTATGTACTTTTATATTATTTTTGGGACTAACCTATTAACCCAGAGCCCAGTGCCAGTTTCTGTTTTTTTCCTTGTTTTAGAGTATCACAGAAAAGGAAAATCAAACGGAGTCCAATTGACCTGAAACTTCACGGAACTTATTTTTGGACCAGAAGAAGCCCACAGAGTATCGGAGTTGGACCAGGAGAGTCCCGGGCTGCCCACGAGGGTGGGGGGAGCGCCCACCCCCCTAGGCATGCCCCCCTGCCTCGTGGACAGCCCGAAGGTCCACTGACGTACTTCTTCCTCCCATATATACCCATATACCCTAAAAACTTCGAGGAGCACAATAGATCGGGAGTTCCACCACCAGAAGCCTCCGTAGCCATGGAAAATCAATCTAGACCCGTTCCGGCACCCTGCCGGAGGGGGAATCCCTCTTCGGTGGCCATCTTCATCATCTCGGTGCTCTCCATGATGAGGAGGGAGTAGTTCTCCCTTGGGGCTGAGGGTATGTACCAGTAGCTATGTGTTTGATCTCTCTCTCTCTCTCTCGTGTTCTTGAGGTGATACGATCTTGATGTATCACGAGCTTTGCTATTATAGTTGGATCTTATGATGTTTTGTCCCCCTCTACTCTCTTGTAATGGATTGGGTTTTCCCTTTGAAGTTATCTTATCGGATTGAGTCTTTAAGGATTTGAGAACACTTGATGTATGTCTTGCGTGGGATACCCGGGGTGACAATGGGGTATTCTATTGATCCACTTGATGTATTTTTTGGTGATCAACTTGCGGGTTCCGCCCATGAACCTATGCATAGGGGTTGGCACGCGTTTTCGTCTTGACTCTCCGGTAGAAACTTTGGGGCACTCTTTGAGGTTCTATGTGTTGGTTGAATAGATGAATCTGAGATTGTGTGATGCATATTGTGTAATCATACCCACGGATACTTGAGGTGACATTGGAGTATCTAGGTGACATTAGGGTTTTGGTTGATTTGTGTCTTAAGGTGCTATTCTAGTACGAACTCTAGGGCTGTTTGTGACACTTATAGGAATAGCCCAACGGATTGATTGGAAAGAATAACTTTGAGGTGGTTTCGTACCTACCATAATCTCTTCGTTTGTTCTCCGCTATTAGTGACTTTGGAGTGACTCTTTGTTGCATGTTGAGGGATAGTTATATGATCCAATTATGTTATTATTGTTGAGGGAACTTGCACTGGTGAAAGTATGAACCCTAGGCCTTGTTTCCTAGCATTGCAATACCGTTTGTGCTCACTTTTATCATTAGTTACCTTGCTGTTTTTATATTTTCAGATTACAAAAACCATTATTTACCATCCATATACCACTTGTATCACCATCTCTTCGCCGAACTAGTGCACATATACAATTTACCATTGTATTGGGTGTGTTGGGGACACAAGAGACTCTCTGTTATTTGGTTGCAGGGTTGTTTGAGAGAGACCATCTTCATCCTACGCCTCCTACAGATTGATAAAACTTAGGTCATCCACTTGAGGGAAATTTGCTATTTTCTTACAAACCTATGCACTTGGAGGCCCAACAACGTCGACAAGAAGAAGGTCATCACGCCTTGGGCCCGGGGGCTACTATCTTCGTTCTGGGAACGAGGGTCCCCAGACTTGCCTGCCTGCGGCCCATGGCGTGGCTGTGCTGGCAGGTCTGTACGACCCCTCGTAATCAACAAGGCATTCAAGACCCTCGCGAGGCGTACGACGCAAGACCTCCTCAGGAGCGGCCTCACCAGGCTGCCTCGCAAGGGGCGGAGATATCAAGGCAGGGCGAACCTCGCGAGGCTCTTATGACATGAGCCATGATGATCGACACCAGGTGGGTGCCAGCGTGCGTAGCGTCCTTGTTTCCTCTTTGGTGCTAAGGAGGCAAGCGCGGGCACGGAGTGCCGAGGCATCAGGCAAAGGTTTCCATATCGGTGCAACAAGACCAAGACCAGAAGGACAACAGGACGGAGGTCACCATGGAGCCCAGGACGGCGTCACCACCAGAACCTTTGGCAGGCGAAGACCACATTTTGTCAGGATAGGTTGTACTAGCTGTCCCCTTTCAAATTGGCCGCCGCTGTTGGCTCCCTTCCCGCTCAATATTTGGGGAGAGGACCAGGGCCTATATAAGTAGGACTAGCCACCACCTAGAGGGGGGGAGAGATCTAAGAAGGAGATATGATCTGATCAAAGGCCAACCCTTGGCACACCAAGCACAAGAACACCTCAACCTCAGGAGGCTGTTCTTCCCCTTGTATTGTTCTTCATCAGCCCAAGAGGCAATCCACCACCACCACACTGGAGTAGGGTATTACACCACATCAGTGGCCCGAACCAGTATAAACATTGTGTCATTGTGTTGCGAGTGCATTGAGTTCGTCCGCGACACCTTAGCGAGCTAGGGCGTAGATCGGTAGGAGGGAAATAACTTCGCGCGCACCCCAGAGTTCAAACTTCAAGGGTTTGCCGGAACCTGTGATCTGACAGACAACCCCTAAAGACTAAAACTTTGGCTACATTGGGTTCCTTCGATGTCGACAACCCCTAAAGACTAAAACTTTGGCTATGTTGGGTTCCGTCGACGTCGACAACCCCTAAAGACTAAAACTTTGGCTACATTGTGTTCCATCGATGTCGACAACCCCTAAAGACTAAAACTTTGGCTATGTTGGGTTCTGTCGACAACCCCTAAAGACTTAAACTTTGGCTACATTGGGTTCCGTCGATGTCGACAACCCCTAAAGACTAAAACTTTGGCTATGTTGGGTTCCGTCGACGTCGACAACCCCTAAATACTAAAACTTTGGCTACATTGGGTTCCGTCGATGTCGACAACCCCTAAAGACTAAAACTTTGGCTATGTTGGGTTCCGTCGACGTCGACAGCCCCTAAAGACTAAAACGTTGGCTACATTGGGTTCCGTCGACGTCGACAACCCCTAAAGACTAAAACTTTGGCTATGTTGGGATCCGTCGACGTCGACAACCCCTAAAGACCAAAATAACAGAAAGAGTACACACATAACCGCCTCATCTCTTGGGGCATTTGTGGACATAGTTTAGATTCATGACTAATAACTGAAAAAGTACTCTAATAGATAGCATACATAACTTGCCCCCTCATCTCTTGGGGCATCATTGACATAGTTTAGAAACATGACTCATACATAATAGAAAGAGTACTCTAACAGAAAGCATGTCAACCCAAAATGATAACTATTTTGAAACATAAATAACTTGCCCCCTCATCTCTTGGGCATAAAGATAAACAAGGGGATGCATTCATACCTTCTGTCTATCAGACATGATAGTATAAGGACCAAAGTGTCCAACTTCTCCTCCTATACATATCTTGAGTTGGTGCAGAAACCAACACCAATTTGTTGTATCATGTTGTCCAACAATACCAAATGCCAGTGGGAAAATGTTGTTGTTGCCATCTCTGCCAGTGGCAACAAGTATTTGAGCTCCAGTGGTGAGCTTAATAATGCAGCCATCAACACCTATATTGCATTTGTAAGACCAAATTCAGTAACTATATGAAACTATCAAACAATTCTATATATGTCATCTACAAGAATTTATACATAATTCTATATATGTCATACAAAAGCAAGGAGCAAGTTTATTCACTATATAACACTACTGAACATACTTAAGTTGTACATGTCACTAACCGACTACAAGAATTTATACACAATTCTTTATATGTCATACAAAAGCAAGGAGTAAGTTCATTCACTATATAACACTACTAAACATACTTAAGTTGTACATGTCACTAACCTACTAAATAAAGCACTAAAATAAAGCATATAAAACATGTCACTGACCTACGAATGGTCTGCATCCACTGAGAAAGCCCTCCCTTGCTCCATTGATGCAGAAGAACATAGCATGAAACCTTGGTCCTGGATGTGGTATTTTTGTAGTAGGTTTTGGAGTTACAGTTGTAACTATAACTCTACTCCCAGGGTTTGTATCCATGATTGTTTGAGCATAGTCCCTCAGCCTGGGATACTGTTTCTTGTGCTCTCCTAAAACAACCTCTACAGCAAGGTTTTTGGCCCTATAGGCCATGGGCTTGGGCACATCAACACCATACTTCTCATTGCAGTTGTCAACCAGAGTCAAAATACTTATGTTTGGATCAGACCTAAATAGTGACTCATATGTCTGTGCAAGCCACTTTGCACTAACCCTTGATGTCTCTATAGTGCTAGGGCAAGTGTGCTGCAGCCTCATTTTTGTATTGCAAATGTCTTCTCCCCTTTGATAACTGCTGCAACTATGAAGAACTGACAATGCTCTTGTTTGCAGCAAACAATGATCCTTTTGTCTGAGTTTCTATGATACCTGAAATTTCTGGCTTGTGTAATGTGCAAGCTCAACAGAGCATCTGTGAATTGCTGCTAGTTTTTGAAACACATGTGCATACATAACTGTTGATGTGGTTGCTCTAGTTTGTCATTATACCATATCCTTGCTGGCCTTTTAATGGCCCTACTCTTCCTTCCTTTTGGTAGGACAAATGCTAGTGGCTCATATCCATCATCTTCACTATCCAATAGCAACCCAGTATCTTCTTCATCTGATGATGGTCTGAAATCTAGTTTCAAGTCCTCTAACACATTGTAATGTGTCCTAGTGGTGGGCATTCTCCTAACTGGCAGCTTTTGCCTCTTTTTACCAGCTGCTTTCATAGGTGGTTCCTTCTCCTTCTCAGAATCTTCCTCCTCATCCTCCTCAATCTCAAACAACTCCTCAACCTCAGTGTCACCCTCATAGTGTAGTTGTTCCTTATCTGAATCTTCATCTGTTTCTTCCTCTGAATCTTCATCCTCTTCTAGTTCTTCCTCTGCTAGCCTCTTTCCCTCTATTATCTCTGTGTCTTCAGCAATTTGTACTTCTTCATGCAGAATGGGTTGTTGTCACTGTCATATGCCCCCTGGGAGTCATTACTCTTATATCCCTCCTCTTCCTCTTCTTCCATCACAAATTTGAGCTTCCTCTTGCTGACATTTCTGCTCTCTTGTGTGCACATACCAGTAGGTTGTACTAGTGCACTACTGTTGCTGCTTTGACTCTCAAAAACAACACCATGATCATTAACAGCAAGCACAGGAGGATCTCTCAGATCATACACAACAGGTTCTTGATATAAAACTGTGGCTAATCGTTCCTCACTAACATGAGATGCAGTACTGACAAATGATGTGGCCCTGACTAACAAGTTCAGAACTAAACTATCCTCATTCTGCTTCTTAATTTGCTGCAACTTGATGTTTGTGTCTATCAAATCTAGGCCATGCTCTCTCTGCACTCCTATGCATGTATTCCCCATGTGGTACAATTCATCACTGAAGTTAAATCCTTGTGTTCACATCAGTGCATACAAATTCAAATATGTGACATCTGAGTTGCATATCTTCCTATCCAAATTATGTTGAGCATCAAAGTGAATCCTAACATCCCAAACAGCATCATCCAAACTACAATGGACAGCAAAATTGCGCATTTTCAGTTCAGTAAACCTAACCCTAGCCCAAATCATGGCACAAAGGAGAGAGTAGAGAGGGAGAGAAGAGGGCACTCACAGCAGGCCACCCAATCCATGGCTCCAGTGATGGCTCATGGTAGGGTTGGCCACCCAGATCTCAGCCAGTCGCAGCCGCTGCTCCATGGACAGCGGCGCCTCCATGCCCTCATCGTCGTTGCTGTAGTAAGCTGATGAACTGGACTCCCCGTTGTCGATTTCAATTCCTCTATGCGCATCACTCCCGAGTCTGGGGAGGTCTCCGTACCCGCCCACAAAGCCATCGTTGCTCCGGCCACCGCCACCGCCGCCGCCGCCGCCCGGAGTAGCCATCGCGAGGAGAGGAAGAGGGAGAGGGCTAGGGTTTGACCGAGCCAAGACCGACCGAGTCGGGTTTTTCCTAGCCAGCCGAGCGACGCACCGGTTTGACGGCTGGTCAACTGACTGGTGGGGTCGGGTTGTCACATACAGCGTCAACACAGAGTTATACGCGGCTTAGCCCGTATTGCAACGACTAGCCTCAAACATGGTACTGACTTGCAAAAAATCTGCATAGTGGTACTGATCCGTTACAACTGCCCCAAGTGTGGTACTTCCATGCCCCCGTCTCCTGTAGCAAGAGGAAGAGGACAAGTGGGGGTGGGCTGGGCCTATTTTTGCTAAATGGGCTAGGGGTCCAGTAGCTTAGGTCCCTTTTTCTTTTTACTACTATTTTTCCATGTTCTCACCTATTTAATTATTTAGCCAATGTTTTGTACTTTCTTTTTGCGTCAAAATACTTTTGTAAAATGTAAAACCTTGACACTATGCATTATTTTGCACTGCTACACACAAAAAATTGGGTTCGAAATAATTTATTAAGTTCGAGTTTATATTTAAATGGGATAAAAAGGTGTTGTTGGTCCATTGTTTTAATATCCAAGGGAAATTTAATATTCCAAAAAATGTTAATTCTTTCATGAAAAATTGTTAGTGAATATTTGCAACCCACCGAGCATTTTTGTTTTACCGTTTGAAGAAATAATAATTTGACTTTATTTTAAATTAGAATTTGAATCGGGTTTGAACTAACGCGATATTAACAACAGTAACCAGTGACGTGGCATCATTAGTAGGGGTTCACTGTAGCTTAATTATCCGGGCATCACAATTCTCCTCCACTACAAGAAATCTCGTCCCAAGATTTAAGAGGTAGAGTAAGAGAGAAATGTCTGGTTACGATATTATAATGGATCTTCTCGATCTTGGCATGCTCTTCTCGAAGAAGTTGATCACTTTCGTTGATGTCTTCAATTCTCTGCTTCTGGTCATCATGATGAAGTCGGCATCCTTTCTTCAGGAACTCCATCGTACTTACGAAAGAATAAAGGGTGGGTGGGAGAACGGACCTCTGCAAGGTCGACTACCTGGTCGATAACATCAGGGAAGGTGGCTAAACTATCTCTCGAATTGAAATTTAAGAAAATATCGAGAGCAAAGTAAGGAGGTATCATGGGAAGTTTCGAGTGGGTAGGCAATTGTTCGATGCCTGAAACAGACTGTGAAAGGGGTTCAGAACAACGAGAATAAGTATTGTGTCTGATACCAGAATAGATCACTAGGAAGGTGGCTCATGAATTACACACGAAGCCAAGCATGAGTATTGACTTTGTGGACATGGGTGTACAGGAGAGTCAGGTTTCGATCCTGTGGAACTGTGGGTTATGGGCCCACCAAGTGGGTCAAAAGTAGATAAGTGGCGCTGACATCTAGCACGGTCACGATAGCAAGGCATGTCAGAGGATAGCCTACCAATTATGTTGGCAATAATGCCGGTACCAAGGGCGAGGGACAAAGAGAACCATTTTCCTACTCGTTGAACGAGGCGGACCAATAGGCAAAGTTCTCGTCCATCGGCGGTTACCAGAATGTTATCAACAGTAGTAACATTGTCTTACTGACAGAGTGGTACAACAAGGTGCTTACTAAGCAGGGAATTATCACTGCTCAGTTAAGTCAGATTACAAGAAAGGTTAACTGAAACAATGAAAAGGAAAATGCGATTATCAAATTAAATAAAACAATGGAAAGGAAAATGTGTTTAAACACATTTAAGGGGTATATCCTTCCCAAGGACAAGCAGAGCAAGATATCTGAAGGAAATATGCCCTAGAGGCAATAATAAAGTTATTATTTATTTCCTTATATCATGATAAATGTTTATTATTCATGCTAGAATTGTATTAACCGGAAACTTAGTACATGTGTGAATACATGGACAAACAGAGTGTCACTAGTATGCCTCTACTTGACTAGCTCGTTGAATCAAAGATGGTTAAGTTTCCTAACCATAGACATGAGTTGTCATTTGATTAACGGGATCACATCATTAGAGAATGATGTGATTGACTTGACCCATTCCGTTAGCTTAGCATTTGATCGTTTAATTTGTTGCTATTGCTTTCTTCATGACTTATACATGTTCCTATGACTATGAGATTATGCAACTCCCGAATACCGGAGGAACAATTTATGTGCTACCAAACATCACAACGTAACTGGGTGATTATAAAGGTGCTCTACAGGTGTCTCCGATGGTACTTGTTGAGTTGGCATAGATCGAGATTAGGATTTGTCACTCCGATTGTCGGAGAGGTATCTCTGGGCCCTCTCGGTAATGCACATCATTATAAGCCTTGCAAGCAATGTGACTAATGAGTTAGTTGCGGGATGATGCATTACGGAACAAGTAAAGAGACTTGCCGGTAACGAGATTGAACTAGGTATTGAGATATCGACGATCGAATCTCGGGCAAGTAACATAACGATGAAAAAGGGAACGACGTATGTTGTTATGCGGTTTGACCGATAAAGATCTGCGTAGAATATGTAGGAACCAATATGAGCATCCAGGTTCCGCTATTGGTTATTGACCGCAGATGAGTCTCGGTCATGTCTACATAGTTCTCGAACCCGTAGGGTCCGCACGCTTAACGTTCTGTGACAATTTGTATTATGAGTTATGTGATTTGATGACCGAAATTTTTTTGGAGTCCCGGATGAGATCGGGGACATGACGAGGAGTCTCGAAATGGTTGAGACGTAATGATCGATATATTGGAAGGCTATATTCGGACATCGGAAAGGTTCCGAGTGATTCGGGTATTTTCGGAGTATCGGAGAGTTACGGGAATTCGCCGGGAGAAGTATTGGGCCTTATTGGGCCATACGGGAATAGAGGAGGCAGCACAAAGGGAAGGAGCCGCGCGCCCCGCCATGGGTCCGAATTGGACTAGGGGAAAGGGGGCGGCGCCCCCTTTGCCCTTCCCTACTCCCTCTCTCTTTCCTTCTTTCTTCTCTCCTACTCCGGAAAGGAAAAGGGGAATCCTACTAGGACTTGTGAGTCCTAGTAGGACTCCCCACACTTGGCGCGCCCCCTCTAGGGCCGGCCTCCTCCTCCTCCCTCCTTTATACGGGGGCAGGGGGCACCCCATGGACACACAAGTTGATCAGTTGATCTTTTAGCCGTGTTCGGTGCCCCCCTCCACCATAATTCACCTCGTTCATATCGTAGCGGTGCTTAGGCGAAGCCCTACGTCGGTAACATCATCATCACCATCATCACGTCGTCGTGCTGACAGAACTCTCCCTCGAAGCTCTGCTGGATCGGAGTTCGTGGGACGTCACCGAGCTGAACGTGTGTTGAACTCGGAGGTTCCATACATTCGGTACTTGGATCGGTCAGATCGTGAAGACATACGACTACATCAACCGCGTTCTCATAACGCTTCCGCTTATGGTCAATTAGGGTACGTGGATGACACTCTCCCCTCTCATTGCTATGCATCACCATGATCTTGCGTGTGCGTAGAATTTTTTTTGAAATTACTACGTTCACCAACAGTGGCATCCGAGCCAGGTTTATGCGTAGATGTTATATGCATGATGTAACACCCCAGATGTAACTTTCCAAATTTGTACTCCAACTCTTGCCGTTTCCGGCGTTAAGTTATATTTATTTTCTCGGGTTCGGGTTTTGTCTCCGTGTGTTGTTGTCGTTGTCACGCATCTCATATCATGTCATCATGTGCATTGCATCTGCATACGTGTTCGTCTCATGCATTCGAGCATTTTCCCCGTTGTCCGTTTTGCATTCTGGCGCTTCGTTCTCCTCCGGTGGTCATTTCTAGCTTTATTTCGTGTGTGGGGATTAAACATTTCCGGATTGGACCGAGACTTGCCAAGCGGCCTTGGTTTACTACCGGTAGACCACTTGTCAAGTTTCGTATCATTTGGACTTCGTTTGATACTCCAACGGTTAACCAAGAGACCGAAAAGGCCTCGTGTGTGTTGCAGCCCAACACCCCTCCAATTTGGCCCAAAACCCATCTAACACCGCTCCATCATCTAGAGCTTTCGATTATGATCGCGTGGCCGAAAACCACACCTCATTTGGACTCTCCTAGCTCCCTCTATGCCTATAAATAGGTCCTCCTCGAAAATTCCGGATCCCCCTCTCCCCGAAACCCTAAATCCCAGATCCGCGCCGGCCGGACACGTCCGCCCCGGCCGGTCGCATCCGCTCCGCCGCCGCCAGCCACCCTGCGCTCGCCACGTGCAAGCCGCCGCCGTCTCCGCCGCGGCCCGGCCGGCCCGCAACCGGCCCCCGCCAGCCCGAGGCCGCCACCGCCCGCGCCCTTCGCCCGCCGCCGTCGCCCTCCACTCCGGCGCCGCGCTGCCGCGGTCCGCCCCGCCGCCGCCGTCGCCACCTCGTCGCCCGAGCCGCCGCAGCCGCCATCGCCGCCCCGAGCCGCCGCAGGAGCTCGCCGGTGTCGCCCCTAGCTCTGGCCGGCCCCAGCTCCGGCCACCGCGGGCCCCTGCGCCGCCGCCCCCGGCCACCGACGACGTCGCCCCCGCCGGCCGCCGTCCTCGTCTCCGCCAGATCTGCCGCCGTGAACAGTGCCCGCCGCCGCCTCGGTTCGCGCGCCGGTCAAACCCTAGATCCGAGGGTTGTTTTTTCGAAGTCCCTGATATTTTCAGTCCAAGTGCTTATGTTCATAGCTCCGTAACTTTGCATCCGTAGCTCCGATTCATGCATGTAGCATATCAAAATGTTCATCTCAGAGAGTACATCATTTCATTCCATTGCATCATTTTCATTTGAGTTCATCTTGATGCCTGAAATGCTGTTAGAAGAGGGCTACATGAGATAATTGTCAGATCTGCTACTCCATTTAGGTTTTTGTCATTTTTGCCATGATTAATGTGTGCAAGATATGCCCTGATGCTCTACATGTGTTTTGTTAAGGGTTTTGTCATCTTTCCAGAGGTGCAACCCATGTATTTTTAGGATGTGTGTGATGTCTTGTGCAAGCTTGCAAAGTGGTGCACTTGCTAATTCTGTTTTCAGGGACTTTGTAATTTCACTAAGTCCTGGAGTTGTTTATCTCATGATGCCATATGTTCATGTTGTTTCCTAGTGATATGTGCCTCTTTTGAGGATGGTCAGTAAGGATGTTTTGTTAATATTGTAGTGCTCTATCCATCCATGTCTTTGTTTGCAATTATGGAGCACCCTAGCTTGAGTCAATCGAGCTCTACTTTTGCTACTTTGAGAATCTGGGCAGATTGTCAACTTGTTTGCAATTTTGCCAGTGATGTTGTAGTTGATCCGTGCATGCTATGCTATTGTTCTTACCGTGTCTAGATTTAATTTTGTGCCTTCTTGATGGATGCAAGCTTGTCTTGCCATGACTTGCACCGTAGTGAGTGCATCAAGCTCATAAACATGCCTACTTGAGTTATATTTCAGCATGTGTCAGTTTTCACTAAGTATGAAAACTGATTATGTTTTTGCTATGTTCGCGTGCTTGCAATTGTATTTTCTGATCCCTTTTGGCTCAAGGTCACTAAGGGACTTTTGTTAAGCTCTTTGACTAGCTCCATGCCATGCTTTACTTTGCCATGAGCAGATCCTGTAGCATGTAGTTTTGTTGCTCCGAAGAGGGCTACCTGATCTGAAATTCCAGACAAGTGTTGATTTCACTAAGTCTGAGATCTGTTTGTCATATGCATTTTTTTCATGCTTGTTTGAACCTGTTAGTGGACGAATTGGCCGTAGTTCAGTGCTAGACTTTTGTTAAGCATCTTGTGTGCATCCCTGCCATGTATTTTTTTGTCTTGTTTGGGTGCTGTAGCATGTTCATCTCATTGCATTTAGATGGCTACTTGTTGTGAATCGCAGATCGATGTCATTTTTGAATCGCTTGCCATTTCCAAACCATAACTCCGATTCCGGCGTTCTTTATATTGTTTTCAAGCGATTTCATCTCATCTTTCCAGTGGCACACTTGGTTTTCCAAGTTGAGGCCAGGTTCATGCATTTCCTGCCATATCTTGCATTTCGCATCCCGCATCGCATCCCGCATAGCATATCATCTTTGCATTGCGTTGTTTGAGTTTGCACGTGGTTGATTGTATCCTTGTTGCTTGTTTGTCTTGTTTGGGTAGAGCCGGGAGACGAGTTCGCTAACGAGGAGCCCGTTGAGTTTGCTTTCGAGGATCCAGTCAACTTTGAGAACTGTGCAGGCAAGATGATCATACCCTCGAAATCACTACTATCTTTGTTATGCTAATTTTTGCTCGCTCTTTTGCTATGCCAATGCTACGATGCCTACCACTTGCTTTCAAGACTCCCAAATTGCCATGTCAAACCTCTAACCCACCATGTCTTAGCAAACCGTTGATTGGCTATGTTACCGCTTTGCTCAGCCCCTCTTATAGCGTTGTTAGTTGCAGGTGAAGATTGGAGGCCGTTCCTTGTTGGAACATTTATTTACTTGTTGGGATATCATTATATTATCTTGTTATCTTAATGCATCTATATACTTGGTAAAGGGTGGAAGGCTCGGCCTCTCGCCTAGTGTTTTGTTCCACTCTTGCCGCCCTAGTTTCCGTCATATCGGTGTTATGTTCCCGGATTTTTGCGTTCCTTACGCGGTTGGGTTATAATGGGAACCCCTTGATATTTCGCCTTAATTAAAGCTTTTCCAGCAATGCCCAACCTTGGTTTTACCATTCGCCACCTAGCCCTTTTCTTTCCCTTTGGTTCTGCAGGCTCAAGGGTCATCATTATTTTAACCCCCCGGGCCAGTGCTCCTCTGAGTGTTGGTCCACCTGTCAGCTACCGGTGGCCACCAGGGGCAACTCTGGGCTGGCCTACCCATACCTAGGACAATATGAGTGTGCCCTGAGAAAGAGATATGTGCAGCTCCTATTGGGATTTGTCGGCACATTCGGGCGGTGTTGCTGGTCTTGTTTTAACCTGTCGAAGTGTCTTGAATTACCGAGATACCGAGTCTGATCGGAACATCTTGGGAGGAGGTCTATTCCTTCGTTGACCGTGAGAGCTTGTCATGGGCTGAGTTGGGACTCCCCTGCAGGGATTGAACTTTCGAAAGCCGTGCCCGCGGTTATGGGCAGATGGGAATTTGTTAATGTCCGGTTGTAGATAACTTGAACCTTAACTTAATTAAAATGAATCAACCGAGTGTGTTACCGTGATGGCCTCTTCTCGGCGGAGTCCGGGAAGTGGACACGGTGTTGGAGTAATGTTTGCGCAGGTTGCTCTCTAGTTTCTCGCTCGTGCTTTGCCTCCTCTTCTCGCTCTCTTTTGCGAATAAGTTAGCCACCATAATTGTTAGTCGCTTGCTGCAGCTCCACTCATATTTACCTTGCCTTACCTATAAGCTTAAATAGTCTTGATCGCGAGGGTGCGAGATTGCTGAGTCCCTGTGGCTCACATATTACTATTACACCAGATGCAGGGCCTGATGATTCCGCTCCAGGAGACGCGTATGAGCTCAAGTGGGAGTTCGATGAAGACTCTCAACGTTACTATGTTTCCTTTCCCGATGATCAGTAGTGGTGCCCAGTTGGGGGTGAACGGGACTGGTGTCCGCATGTTGGGTTCTCTTTTATTTTGGCGCCGTAGTCGGGCCATGAGTGTTTGGATGATGTAATGTTATTTATGTACTTGATTGACGTGGCGAGTGTAAGCTAACTATGCTATCTCCCCTTTATTATTTATATTACATGGGATGTTGTGAAGATTGCCTAACTTGCGACATATGCCTTCAATGCGATTATGCCTCTAAGTCGTGCCTCGACACGTGGGAGATATAGTCGCATCGAGGGTGTTATACATGAGTAGAACACAAAGGAGTTGTGGGCGTGGGTATATACATATTGCTTGCCGTCACTAGTTGATTCTTGATTTGGCGGTGTTGTTGGATGAAGCGGCCCAGACCGACATTACGCGTACGCTTACGCGAGACTGGTTGTACCGACGTGCTTCGCACACAGGTGGCTGGTGGGTGTCAGTTTCTCCAACTTTAGTTGAATCAGATTCAATGATCAGGGTTCTTTCTAAAGATCAAAAAGCAATCACTATACCGCGTTGTGGTTTTTTATGCGTAGATAAGAACGATTCTTGCTCAGCCCGTAGCAGCCACGTAAAACTTGCAACAACAAAGTAGAGGACATCTTGCAGGGCTTGTTGTGATGTGATATGGTCAAGATGTGATGAAATATAAGTTGTTGTATGAGATGATCATGTTCTGTTGAAGTTATTGGCAACTGGCAGAAGCCTTATGGCTGTCTCTTTATTGCATAAGATGCAAGCACCAAATAATTGCTTTACTTTATCGCTATGCTATAGCAATAGTTGCAAGAGCAATAATTGGCGAGATGACCATGTGATGACACATTGATAGAGATCAAGATGATGGAGATCATGGTGTCATGCCGGTGACGATAGAGATCATGATGGTACTTTGGAGATGAAGATCAAAGGCGCAAGATGATCATGGCCATATCATGTCACATATTTTGATTGCATGTGATGTTTATCCTTTATGCATCTTATTTTGCTTAGTTCGGTGGTAGCATTATAAGATGGTCTCTCACTAAATTTCAAGGTATAAGTGTTCTCCCTGAGAATGCACCGTTGCGACAGTTCGTCGTGCCGAGACACCACGTGATGATCGGGTGTGATAAGCTCTACGTTCACATACAATGGGTGCAAGCCAGTTTTGCACACGTATAATATTCGGGTTAAACTTGACGATCCTAGCATATGTAGATATTGCCTCGAAACACTGGAGACCGAAAAGGTCGAGTGTGAATCATATAGTAGATATGATCAACATAGTGACGTTCACCATTGAAAACTACTCCATCTCACGTGATGATCGGACATGGTTTAGTTGATTTGGATCACGTGATCATTTAGATGACTAGAGGGATGTCAATCTAAGTGAGAGTTCTTAAGTAATATGATTAATTGAACTTTAATTTATCATGAACTTAGTCCTGATAGTATTTGCATATCTATGTTGTAGATCAATTGCTCGCGTATAGCTTCCCCGTTTATTTTTTGATATGTTTCTAGAGAAAAACTATTTTGAAAGATGATAGTAGCAATGATGCGGACTAGGTCCGTGATATGAGGATTATCCTCATTGCTGCACAGAATAATTATGTCCTTGATGCACCGCTAGGTGACGGACCTATTGCAGGAGCATATGCAGACGTTATGAACGTTTGGCAAGGCTCGGTATGATGACTACTTGATAGTTTAGTGCACCATGCTTTACGGCTTAGAACCGGGACTTCAAAATGTTTTGAACGCCATGGAGCATATAAGATGTTCCAAGAGTTGAAATTGGTATTTCATACTCATGCCCATGTCAAGAGGTATGAGACCTCTGACAGTACTTTGCCTATAAGATGGAGGAGAATAGCTCAACCAGTGAGCATGTGCTCAGATTGTCTGGGTACTACAATTGCTTGAATCAAGTGGGAGTTAATCTTCCAGATAAGATAATAATTGACAGAAGTTCTCTAGTCACTATCACCAAGTTACTAGAACTCCGTGATGAACTATAATATGCAAGGGATGACAAAAACAATTCCCAAGCTCTTCTCGATGCTAAAATTGGTGAATGTAGAAATCAAGAAAAGCATCAAGTGTTGATGGTTGACAAGACCACTAGTTTCAAGTAAAAGGGCAAGGGAAAGAAAGGGAACTTCAAGAAGAATGGCAAGCAAGTTGCCACTCCCACGAAAAAGCCCAAAGCTAGATCCAAGCCTGAAACTGAGTGCTTCTACTACAAAGGAAATGATCACTGGAAGTGGAACTGCCCTAGATATTTGGCGGATAAGAAGGCTGGCAAAGTGAACAAAGGTACATTTGATATACATGTTATTGATGTGTACTTTACTAGTGTTTATAGCAACCCCTCAGTATTTGATACTAGTTCAGTTGCTAAGATCAGTAACCCGAAATGGGAGTTGCAGAATGAACTGAGACTAGTTAAGGGTGAAGTGACGATGTGTGTTGGAAGTGGTTCCAAGATTGATATGATCATCATCACACACTCCCTATACTTTCGGGATTAGTGTTGAAACCTAAATAAATGTTATTTGGTGTTTGCGTTGAGAATGAATATGATTTGATCATGTTTATTGCAATACGGTTATTCATTTAAAGTCAGAGAATAATTCTTGTTCTGTTTACATGCATAAAACCTTCGATGGTCATACACCCAATGAAAATAGTTTGTTGGATCTCGATCGTAGTGATACCCATATTCATAATATTGAAGCCAAAAGATGCAAAGTTAATAATGATAGTGCAACTTATTTGTGGCACTGTCGTTTAGGTCATATTGGTGTAAAGCGCATGAAGAAACTCCCTGTGGATGGATTTTTGGAATCACTTGATGCTTGCGAACCATGCCTCATGGGCAAGATGACTAAGACTCCGTTCTTCGGAACAATGGAGCGAGCAACTGACTTATTGGAAATAATACATACTTGTATGCGATCCGATAAGTGTTGATGCTCGCGGCAGGTATCGTTATTTTCTGACCTTCACAGATGATTTAAGCAGATATGGGTATATCTACTTAATGAAACATAAGTCTGAAACATTTGAAAAGTTCAAAGAATTTCAGAGTGAAGTGGAAAATCATCGTAACAAGAAAATAAAGTTTAGACGATCTGATTGCGGAGGCGAATATTTGAGTTACGAGTTTGGTCTTCATTTGAAACAATGTGGAATAGTTTTGCAACTCACGCCACCTGGAACACCACAGCATAATGGTGTGTCCGAACGTTGTAATCATACTTTATTGGATATGGTGCGATCTATGATGACTCTTACTGATTTACCACTATCGTTTTGGGGTTATGCATTAGAGACAGTTGCATTCACATTAAATAGGGCACCATCTAAATCCGTTGACACGATACCGTATGAACTATGGTTTGGCAAGAAACCTAAGATGTCGTTTCTTAAAGTTTGGAGTTGCGATGCTTATGTGAAAAAGTTTCAGTCTGATAAGCTCAAACCCAAATCGGAAAAGTGCGTCTTCATAGGATACCCAAAAGAAACTGTTGGGTATACCTTCTATCACATATCTGAAAGGCAAGATCTTTGTTGCTAAGAGTGGATCCTTTCTAGAGAAGAAGTTTCTTTCGAAAGAAGTGAGTGGGAGGAATGCAGAACTTGATGAGGTAATTGTACCTTCTCCCGAATTGGAAAGTAGTTAATCACAGAAATCAGTTGTAGTGATTTCTACAACAATTAGTAAGGAAGCTAATGATGATGATCATGAAACTTCAGATCAAGTTACTACCAAACCTCGTAGGACAACCAGAGTATGGTCCGCCCCAGAGTGGTACGGTAATCCTTTCTAAAAGTCATGTTACTAGACCATGACGAACCTACGAACTATGAGGAAGCGATGATGAGCCCAGATTCCGCGAAATGGCTTAAGGCCATGAAATCTGAGATGGGATCCATGTATGAGAACAAAGTATGGACTTCGATTGACTTGCTCGATGATCGGTGAGTCATTGAGAATAAATGGATCTTCAAGAGGAAGACGGACGCTGATAGTAATGTTATTATCTACAAAGCTAGACTTGTCGAAAAAGGTTTTTGACAAAGTTCAAGGTGTTGACTACGATGAGATTTTCTCACTTGTAGCGATGCTTAAGTCTGTCCAAAACATGTTAGCAAATTGCCACATTTTATGAAATCTAGCAAATGGATGTCAAAACTACATTCCTTAATGGATTTCCTAAAGAAGAGTTGTATATGATGCAACCAGAAGGTTTTGTCGATCCTAAAGGTGCTAACAAAAATGTGCAAGCTCCAGCAATCCATCTATGGATTGGTGCAAGCATATCGGAGTTGGAATATACACTTTGATAAGTTGATCAAAGCATATGGTTTTATACAGACTTGCGGTGAAACCTGTATTTATAAGAAAGTGAGTGGAGCACTACAGCATTTCTAATAAGTATATGTGAATGACATATTGTTGATCAAAAATAATGTAGAATTTTCTTGAAAGCATAAATGAGCGTTTAAAAAGAGTTTTTCAAAGAAAGACCTCGATGAAGCTTCTTACACATTGAGCATCAATATATATAGAGACAGATCAAGACGCTTGATAAGTTTTTTCAGTGAGTACATACCTTGACAAGATTTTGAAGTAGTTCAAAATGGAACAGTCAAAGAAGGAGTTCTTGCCTGTGTTGCAAGGTGTGAAGTTGAGTAAAGACTCAAAACCCAACCACAGCATAAAATAGAAAGAGAATGAAAAGTCATTCCCTATGCCTCAGTCATAGGTTCTATAAAGTATGCTATGTTGTTTACCAGTCCTATTGTATACCTTAGCATGATTCTGACAAGGGAGTACAATAGTGATCTAGGAGTAGATCACTAGACGGCGGTCAAAATTATCCTTAGAGGACTAAGGAAATATTTCTCGGTTATGGAGGTGATAAAAAGAGTTCGTCATAAAGAGTTATGTCGATGCAAGCTCTTTAGATCGATCTAGATGACTTTAAGTCTCGATCTGGATACATATTGAAAGTTAGAGCAATTAGCTAGAATAGCTACATGCAGAGCATTGTAGACATAGAAATTTGCGAAATGCATACGGATTTGAATGTTGCAGACCCGTAGACTAAACTTCTCTCACAAGAAAAACATGATCACTCTTTGGGTATTAATCACATAGCGATGTGAACTAGATTATTGACTCTAGTAAACCCTTTTGGGTATTAGTCACATGGAGATGTGAACTAATCACATAAAGATGTGAACTAGATTATTGACTCTAGTACAAGTGGGAGACTGAAGGAAATATGCCCTAGAGGCAATAATAAAGTTATTATTTATTTCCTTATATCATGATAAATGTTTATTATTCATGCTAGAATTGTATTAACCGGAAACTTAGTACATGTGTGAATACATAGACAAACAGAGTGTCACTAGTATGCCTCTACTTGACTAGCTAGTTGAATCAAAGATGGTTAAGTTTCCTAACCATATACATGAGTTGTCATTTGATTAATGGGATCACATCATTAGAGAATGATGTGATTGACTTGACCCATTCCGTTAGCTTAGCATTTGATCGTTTAGTTTGTTGCTATTGCTTTCTTCATGACTTATACATGTTCCTATGACTATGAGATTATGCAACTCAAGAATACCGGAGGAAAACTTTGTGTGCTACCAAACGTCACAACGTAACTCGGTGATTATAAAGGTGCTCTACAAGTGTCTCCGATGGTACTTGTTGAGTTGGCATAGATCGAGATTAGGATTTGTCACTCCGATTGTCGGAGAGGTATCTCTGGGCCCTCTCGGTAATGCACATCACTATAAGCCTTGCAAGCAAAGTGACTAATGAGTTAGTTGCGGGATGATGCATTACGGAATGAGTAAAGAGACTTGCCAGTAACGAGATTGAACTAGGTATTGATATACCAACGATCGAATCTCGGGCAAGTAACATACCGATGACAAAGGGAACAACGTATGTTGTTATGCGGTTTGACCGATAAAGATCTTCGTAGAATATGTAGGAACCAATATGAGCATCCAGGTTCCTCTATTGGTTATTGACCGGAGATGAGTCTCGTCATGTCTACATAGTTCTCGAACCCGTAGGGTCCGCACGCTTAACGTTCTGTGACAATTTGTATTATGAGTTATGTGATTTGATGACCGAAGTTTGTTTGGAGTCCCGGATGAGATCGGGGACATGATGAGGAGTCTCGAAATGGTTGAGACGTAAAGCTCGATATATTAGAAGGCTATATTCAGACATCAGAAAGGTTCCGAGTGATTCAGGTATTTTTCGGAGTACCGAAGAGTTACGGGAATTCGCCGGGAGAAGTATTGGGCCTTATTGGGCCATACGGGAATAGAGGTGGTAGGACAAAGGGAAGGAGGCGCGCCCCCCCTCATGGGCCCGAATTGGACTAGGGGAAAGGGGGAGGCGCCCCCCTTGCCCTTTCCTTCTCCCTCTCACTTTCCTTCTTTCTTCTCTCCTACTCCGGAAAGGAAAAGGGGAATCCTACTAGGACTCCCCACACTTGGCGCGCCCCCTCTAGGTCCGGCCTCCTCCTCCTCCCTCCTTTATATATGGGGGCAGGGGGCACCCCATGGACACACAAGTTGATCAGTTGATCTTTTTTCCATGTGCGGTGCCCCCTCCACCATAATCCACCTCGGTCATACCGTAGCGGTGCTTAGGCGAAGCCCTACATTGGTAGCATCATCATCACCGTCATCATGCTGTCGTGCTGACGGAACTCTCCCTAGAAGCTCTGCTGGATCGGAGTTATTCGTGGGACGTCACCGAGCTGAACGTGTGCTGAACTCAGAGGTACCGTACATTCGGTACTTGGATCTGTCGGATCATGAAGACGTACAACTACATCAACCGCGTTCTCATAACGCTTCTGCTTATGGTCTACGAGGGTACTTGGACGACACTGTCCCCTCTCGTTGCTATGCATCACCATGATCTTGCGTGTGCGTAGGAATTTTTTTGAAATTACTACGTTCCCCAACAATATCCATGACAGGATAGAAAGTAGAAGCCATTTAGGTAAAGGGGGAAGGAATTTGATGACAATAACCATACAACGGTGTTAGGATAATTGACAAAGAAAACTTTGCATTGTGCTTCAAATGTTCTTATTGAAGATCGGAGTACCACATACATGCTTTGAGATAGCATTGACATGGTCTTTAAGCAAAGGTCGGACATTGGACACACAAAGCATCCATCAGGAACAACTCATAGAATGAGTCTTATGATTTCCTCATGGAAGAATTGTTAACCTTGCTAAAAGGAAGAACTATAACAATAGGTCCTCCGGCCAGGTCAAAAACTAATGTTATAACTTTTGGGATTATGTTCCAACCATCATATCTGACCGAGATTCAGATCTGATTGGTGTCTGGATACCTCAGACTCAGGATGCTTGAGAAGAAAAAGGTGCAACACAACATGACAGGATAACATTATAAGATTCTCGGGAAATGAACTATGGAAGCAAGTTCTGAAACAAGAGTTCATCACTAAAACCAAGGAGAGGATGAAGAGGTGGCTGATGGACTCAGCGACAATTCATCGAGATTTCCAAAAAGACGGATTCCCACAATTATGAGAACAAGGAGATAACATTTGTCAGATCAAATGTTATATTGATGTATGATCGAGGAAAACATACATAATTAAACATTGGTTGAAAGGTGCACGCATGATATGGGCTTAGGTAGCATGATCAATGCTAGAATGGTGATTCAATAACTAATAGTCTAAGAATGAACTATCGATCATTAACTTCAAAGCAATAGGGTTGCTAGAAGTATAGAATCCAAACAACACCATTCACCTGTTGGTATCCCGGTTAGAACCAACATGGGGACCAAGAAAGATTGGTGATGGTGAAAAGTATTACCATTTCAAGCATTAATACTTGAGGTAATTCCCTCAACATTCTAGACATAACATATGGTAATACTCCAAGATAGAATCATAATATAAGTTGGATAGAAAGTAAACTACACAAAACATGACCAAGTTTTGTGTCGGAGGGAATGTGAGAATGTTGTCGATGATAACACAAATCATCGAGGGGCAAGGATAGTATCTCTCATCACGAATTCGATTGATATCCTGAAAGAGCTCAAATGTTGATGATGATCACGACATAATTGTTGAGAGATTTCATGAAGATGTAATCTAGCAGCGATGACATCAAGTCAAAGGAATGATGAGCGAAAGGTTATTGGATCCACGAGTATGACACAAACTTGGAATCAAGTTTGCTGTTCAAGGAGAATTGATATGACAAGGAAGATCGATGCAACATTAGCTCATAGTTGAAAATTGTGCTCCGGGAAGAAGGACCAGGTAGCACAGTTAAAATTTAGCACATTAATGATACCAATCAAGCTAGCAATGACTTGAAGGATTATTAAACTCGTAAGCAATGGGAATTACTTAGAGTTATTGAATCGGAGTGCAGAATCAATTCACTTATGGGTGTTCTCGAGCGACTAATAACTTAGAACCCGGGGAAATTTGAAAACGGTGAGAAGCAATACTAGATGAAGACTCATAGGAAGCAACATAGTGCTTTGATATTCTCGAGATACCGGAGGCCAATACTCGAAGGAATATCAAAAATAGAGGTTGCGGGGAGGTATCGATCAGCAGAAGACAAGTGATTTAACTTGTTTGAGAAATGGGATCAAGGAGAAAATATGGTCGGAACCATGATTGCAAAGGGATCAATTACAATTCACAGTCACAAGATGGTATTATATCAAGGGGGCAATTATTATTACAAGGAGTTTCCATGAAAGGATCTACATCGTTTCCATGGGCATGAACACAAAGTCCAAGGTCGACTCCCATTTCTCCAATGCATAACCTTTCATTCACTTCTCGCGTTTTATGAAGTTGTAGTGTTGAAATTTTATCTGGCAAAATACCAGAAGAGTATGACTCGTGAAAACTCTCGGGTTCACACAAATTAAGGAAGGCATAGGCTCAACCCATCGGGGCTTCTGAGAAACATATACCACAAACTTTAGGGGTAAATAACTCAAGCTCAGAAGCAGAGCATGTTTGACCAAAGGAGAGGATACAAATTACCAAAGGCATTATGTATCAGGGAGGATTCACAAGGCGGTAAAATATGAAGGACATTGTCGAATAATAATCCAACAAAGGATCTCACGGTCCATGCACACAACCAGATAAAGAAACAATGCAAAGGCATCTAATTATAGAACATCTGAATAATTCGATGCTTAGATAACAAAGGAATTATGATTTCCAAAACGAAGGATCAGAAGCAGATGCTCTGGTTAAGAATGGATAAGTTGAACAGACTTAGGGGTACAATCAACGGCAATTTGATTGGTCAAGAACCAACTCATGTTTAAATTGACGTCTGAGTCGGAAGGATAAATTCTCGGATCTGATTGAGGATTGCGAGCATTCGCAAAATATTGAATTAAGGGACTCAAAATGATAGTGACAAAGGATGTCAACGGAGATTGCTAGAAATATGGAATTAACCATAATGCAAGCAGACAAGTATTTGCAGAGCAATAGTTGGCTGAGAATTACCGAAAGACCGAATAGTATTTCAATGTATCTTGTGAATCATATGATCAACTAGTAAGAATAATTCCTTGATAAGGGTGAAGAATCATTCATAGTGGTATTCATGCAGGAAGGAACTGCAGGGAAGTAAGCATAAAGGATTCTCGGAAGATCGGAGAGTATTTCAGGGCATACCGTAAATACAAGAGCAACTGGGGATGAAGGTATGAACGACAAATGTAGGTAGTTATCCATAAGGATTTATCGATGGTAGGGATTGCAACGACGAAGGGCACAAGGGTCTCAGGAAAACATCGGAGAGTAGCTTCGAAATCTTCTGGTGTACCAAGCGATCGTTTGGAGTGAGAGGCTCTCCGGGAGGAAGTAGTTACGAGAACCTAGAGTTAGAGTTAGCAAAATCGTTTAACCCGAGTAGAAGAGAGATCAGAGTCCCGGAGTAAAGACAAGGAATAAAAGATCTTAATACCACCCAATGGTGACGTGGGCCCGTAAGCCACACAGCCATGTTCGTAAAAGTATCTTTTAGTGACTAGACTCAACTTCGGCCAAGGAGTTGGAAAGGGGGATTCCTACAGGTAGTTGGCTCTGATACCAACTTGTGACGCCCCCGATTTGATCGTACACTAATCATACACGCAAATGTGTACGGCCAAGATCAGGGACTCACGGGAAGATATCACAACACAACTCTTGACACAAATTAAAATAATACAAGCTTTATATTACAAGCCAGGGGCCTCGAAGGTTCGAATACATAAGCTCGAAAACACAAGAGTCAGCGGAAGCAATAATATCTGAGTACAGACATAAGTTAAACAAGATTGCCTTAAGAAGGCTAGCACAAAAGTAGTAACGATCGAAAAGCCAAGGCCTCCTGCCTGGGACCTCCTAACTACTCCTCGAAGTCGAACTCCATGTAGAATCATCCTCGGGGTGCTCTGGCTCCTGGACTCCATCATATGATCGCAATAACCGGGAAAAGGGGACAAAGAAGTAGTAAAGCAACCGTGTGTACTCATCCAAAGTACTCGCAAGCAAGGAACTACACTACATATGCATTGGTATCAATGAAAGGGGGTAGTATATGTGGACTGAACTGCAGAATGCCAAAATAAGAGGGGGATAACTAGTCCTATCAAAGACTACGCTTCTGCCAACCTCCATCTTGAAGCAGTAGAAGAGAGTAGATGGTAAGTTAACCAAGTATCATCGCATAGCATAATCCTATCCAGCGATCCTTCCCTCGTCGCCTTGTGAGAGAGCGATCACCGGGTTGTATCTGGCACTTGGAAGGGTGTATTTTATTAAGTATTCGGTTCTAGTTGTCATAAGGTCAAGGTACAACTCCGGGTCGTCCTATTACCAAGGGACACGACTATTCGAATAGATAAACTTCCCTGCAGGGGTGCACCACATTTCCCAACATGCTCGATCCCTCTGGCCGGACACACTTTCCTGGGTCATGCCCGGCCTCGGAAGATCAACACGTCGCAGCCCCACCTAGGCACAACAGAGAGGTCAGCACGCCGGTCTAAATCCTAAGCACGCAGGGGTCTGGGCCCATGTCCCATTGCACACCTACACGTTGCGTACGCGGCCGGTGAGCAGACCTAGCAACCTCTATTACAAAGGAAGTTGTGTTACGCGGTCCAACCCGGCGCGCGCCGCTCAGTCGTTGACGTCAAGAAGGCTTCGGCTGATACCATGACGTCGAGTGCCCATAACTGTTCCCGCGTAGTTGGTTAGTGCGTATAGGCCAGTGGCCAGACTCAGATCAAATACCAAGATCTCGTTAAGCGTGTTATTTTGAAGTAACCGCGGACACCGACCAGTGACCAGGCCCACCTGTCTCTTAGGTGGTCGCAACCTGCCCTGTCGCTCTGCCAGAAAGTAACCATCAGGGGCTGTTGGGAGCCTAGGCCCATCACTACCTGGATGGAACCACCTGCCCCTTCAGCCCCCATCTCCGAACAGTAACATAAGTATGTAAAAGTATATAGTATATGTACACGTGATCACCTCCCTAAGTGATCACGGCCCAGTAGTATAGCATGGCAGACGGACAAGAGTGTAAGGCCATTGATGATAAACTAGCATCCTATACAAAGCATTTAGGATTGCAGGTAAAAATAACAACAGAAGTAAGAAGGACAGGCTATGCAGCAGAATAGGTTCATCTGAAAGCAGTAACAGCTACACTACTCTAATGCAAGCAGTAGAGGAAAGAGTAGGCGATATCGGGATGAACAAGGGGGGGGGGGGCTTGCCTGGTTGCTCTGGCAAGAAGGAGGGGTCATCGTCGATGTAGTCGATCACAGGGGTATCGGCAGCGGTCTCGGGGTCTACCGAAAAGAAGTAATAGAGAGGGAACACACATAAATAATAGAGCAATCAAAGCAACACAAAGCATACCATGGAAATATGCGGTGCTAGGCGTGACCTAATGCAGTAGTAGGCGATACCAGCGAAGGGGGAAAACATCCGGGAAAGTATTCCCAGTGTTTCGCGTTTTCGCACAGTCAAATCGGAGGGGGGAAGGTTGCATGTTCGCTATGCTAGGGACGTGTGGCGGACGAACGGACTATGTATTCGAGTTCATCTCGTCGTTCTGAGCAACTTTCATGTATAAAGTATTTTAGTCAGAGGTACGGTTTATTTTATATTAATTTTTAAAGTTTTCATTGGTTTTCTGAATTTATAGAATTCTTTTAATTCGAATAAAACAGCAAAATATTTTTGTCACCTGGTTCTATTCTAGACGTAGTGTATGCCAGTGGGGCCAGTGGGGTTGGGTTGATCCAGTCAAATATTGACAAGTCAACATATGAACAGTGTAGGGGCCACATGTCATTGACTTAGACTTTTCTTAAAATTTGTTTTTCTTTAAACTAACAGGGGGCTCCACATGTCATCTACTATTGAACTAATCAACTAGTACTACTAATTACACTAACTAACTAAATTAGTCCCTAAACTAGTACTAATTAATCCCTAATCTAATTGAACAGGGCCGGCCACAGGCACACAACCGGCCACATTGTGGATGTGCATGCACGCATAGGCACATGGCCACGGCCACCAGCAGCAGTAGTATTCGGCGGCGGCAACAGAGAGAGGCAGCAGGCAGCGAGCAGCACACGCAGCTGCGGCAACGAGCAGCACAAGCAATAGCAACAACGGCAGCAGCTAAGGGAAATAGCTAAGCAGTGGCAAAAGCAGAAGGCAGCAAGTGTGCGCGCACGGCCAGGAGCAGCAACCTGCGGCTGCGGGCAAGTGGGCAGGCGCGCACGAGCGGGGGCGCAGCGGCGGCGGGGCACGCAACAAGGAAACCAGAATATCAGAAGCAGTGGGCATGGGCACGTACTGAACTGAGCTCACAGGAAGCACCAGCCATGGCAGACGACCATGATGGCGTCGGCAACCAAGTGCCTCGGCTTGAGGTGACACCCGGGACCGATTAAGTCGAGCACGGTGGAGCTCCTAGACGCCCTCCCGCACGCCGGAGACGCCTGTGGCTGTGACAACGACGACGGGGCAGCGGTCACTATGGGATCTCACGAGCTCGATTCAGTCTAAAGAGGAAGGGGAACGATGGGGATCGAGGGGGGGGGGGGGGGGGGGGGGGGCGATCAAGACGGGGGCTAGGGTTCCGGAGAGGCGAGGGGATACCTTGTAGGTGCCGGGGGGGGGGGGGGGGGGGGATGCGGGATGGTCGCCACGCACGACCACGGTCGGCGGATGGCCGCCACAGCCCCCCGTCTCCTGTAGCGAGAGGAAGAGGACAAGTCGGGGTGGGCTGGGCCTATTTTTGCTAAATGGGCCAGGGGTCCAGTAGCTTAGGTCCCTTTTTCTATTTACTACTATTTTTCCATTTTCTCATCTGTTTAATTATTTAGCCAATGTTTTGTACTGTCTTTTTGCGTCAAAATACTTTTGTAAAATGTAGAACCTTGACACATAATTACTATGCATTATTTTGCACTGCCACACACAAAAAATTGGGTTCAAAATAATTTATTAAGTTTGAGTTTATATTTAAATGGGATAAAAAGGTGTTGTTGGTCCACTGTTTTAATATCCAAGGGAAATTTAATATTCCTAAAAACGTTAATTCTTTCATGAAAAATTGTTAGTGAATATTTGCAACCCACCGAACATGTTTGTTTTACCGTTTGAAGAAATAATAATTTGACTTTATTTTAAATTAGAATTTGAATCGGGTTAGAACTAACGCGAGATTAACAATAGTAACCGAGTGACATGGCATCATTAGCAGAGGTTCTCTGTAGCTTAATTATCCGGGCGTCACAGGTAACCCCCCCCCCCGGTACTCTAGTAAATGCCCGAACTCACTCGGAACCATTCTGATATCCAAACATAGGCTTCCAATATATCGATCTTTATGTCTCGACCATTTCGAGACTCCTCATCATGCCCGTGATCATATCCGGGACTCTGAACAACCTTCGGTACATCAAAACACATAAACTCATAATACAAATCGTCACCGAACCTTAAGCGTGCGGACCCTACGGGTTCGAGAACTATGTAGACATGACCGAGACTCATCTCCGGTCAATAACCAATAGCGGAACCTGGATGCTCATATTGGTTCCTACATATTTTACAAAGATCTTTATCGGTCAAACCGCACAACAACATACGTTGTTCCCTTTGTCATCGGTATGTTACTTGCCTGAGATTCGATCATCGGTATCTTAATACCTAGTTCAATCTCGTTACCAGCAAGTCTCTTTACTCGTTTTGTAATGCAATATCCTGTAACTAACTCATTAGTCACATTGCTTGCAAGGATTATAGTTATGTGCACTACCGAGAGGGCCCAGAGATACCTCTCTGATACACGGAGCGACAAATCCTAATCTCGATCTATGCTGACTGAGCAAACACCATCGGAGACACCTATAGAGCATGTTTACAGTCACCCAGTTACGTTGTGACGTTTGATAGCACACTAAGTGTTTCTCCGGTATTCGAGAGTTGCATAATCTCATAGTCATAGGAACATGTATAAGTTATGGCGAAAGCAATAGCAATAAACTAAACGATCAAAGTGCTAAGCTAACGGATGGGTCAAGTCAATCACATCATTCTCTAATGAGGTGATCCCATTCATCAAATGACAACTCTTTGTCCCTAGATAGGAAACTTAACCATCTTTTATTAATGAGCTAGTCAAGTAGAGGCATACTAGTGACACTCTGTTTGTCTATGTATTCACACATGTACTAAGTTTTCGGTTAATACAATTCTAGCATGAATAATAAACATTTATCATGATATAAATAACAACTTTATTATTGCCTCTGGGGCATATTTCCTTCAGTCTCCCACTTGCCCTAGAGTCAATAATCTAGATTTCATTGTAATGATTCTAACACCCATGGAGTCTTGGTGCTGATCATGTTTTGCTCGTTAGAGAGGCTTAGTCAACGGGTCTGCAACATTCAGATCCGTATGTATCTTTCAAATCTCTATGTCTCCCTCCTTGACTTGATCGCGGATGGAATTGAAGCGTCTTTATGTGCTTGGTTCTCTTGTCAAATCTGGATTCCTTTGCTAAGGCAATTGCACCAATATTGTCACAAAAGATTTTCATTGGACTCGATGCACTAGGTATGACACCTAGATCGGATATGAACTCCTTCATCCAGACTCCTTCATTTGCTGCTTTCGAAGCAGCTATGTACTCCACTTCACATGTAGATCCCGCCACGACGCTCTGCTTGGAACTGCACCAATTGACAGCTCCACCATTCAATAAAAATACATATCCGGTTTGTGACTTAGAGTCATCCGGATCAGTGTCAAAGCTTGCATCAACGTAACCATTTACGACGAGCTCTTTGTCACCTCCATAAACAAGAAACATATCCTTAATCCTTTTCAGGTATTTCAAGATGTTCTTGACCGTTGTCAAGTGATCCACTCCTGGATTACTTTGGTACCTCCCTGCTAAACTAATAGCAAGGCACACATCAGGTCTGGTACACAACATTGCATAGATGATAGAACCTATGGCTAAAGCATATGGATGACTTTCATTTTCTCTCTATCTTCTGCAGTGGTCGGGCATTGAGTCTAACTCAACTTCACACCTTGTAACACAGGCAAGAACCCTTTCTTTGCTTGATCCATTTTGAACTTCTTCAAAATTTTATCAAGGTATGTGCTTTGTGAAATTCCAATTAAGTGTCTTGATCTATCTCTATAGATCTTAATGCCCAATATATAAGCAGCTTCGCCGGGGTCTTTCTTTGAAAAATTCTTATTCAAGTATCCTTTTATGCCACTCAGAAATTCAGAATCATTTTCGATCATCAATATGTCATCTACATATAATATTAGAAATGCTACAGAGCTCCCACTCACTTTCTTGTAAATACAGGCTTCTCCAAAAGTCTGTATAAAACCATATACTTTGATCACACTATCAAAGCGTATATTCCAACTCCGAGAGGCTTGCACCAGTTCATAAATGGATCGCTGGAGCTTGCACACTTTGTTAGCACCTTTTGGATCGACAAAACCTTCTAGTTCCATCATATACAACTCTTCTTTAAGATATCCATTAAGGAATGCAGTGTTGATATCCATTAGCCAAATTTCATAATCATAAAATGCGGCAATTGCTAACATGATTCAGACGGACTTAAGCATCGCTACGGGTGAGAAGGTCTCATCGTACTCAATGCTTGCTCTTGAGCATGCGTTGGTTTTCCCTTGAAGAGGAAATGGTGATGCAGCAAAGTAGCGTAAGGATTTCCCTCAGTTTTTGAGAACCAAGGTATCAATCCAGTAGGAGACTACATGCAAGTCGCCTAGTACATGTACAAACAAATAAGAACCTCGCAACCAACGCGATAAAGGGGTTGTCAAATCCCTTCACGGTCACTTACGAAAGTGAGATCTGATAAAGATAATAAGATAAATATTTTTGGTATTTTTTTTGTATAGATTAGAAAATATAGATTGCAAAATAAATAGTAAACTAGAATTGTAGATCGGAAACTTATATGATGTAAAGTAGACCCGGGGGCCATAGGTTTCACTAGTGGCTTCTCCCAAGATAGCATATATTACGGTGGGTGAACAAATTACTGCGGAGCAATTGATAGAAAGCGCATAGTTATGAGAATATCTAGGCATGATCATAAACATTGGCATCACATCCGTGTCAAGTAGACCGAAACGATTCTGCATCTACTACTATTACTCCACACATCGACCGCTATCCAGCATGCATCTAGAGTATTAAGTTCATAAGAACAGAGTAACGCATTAGGTAAGATGACATGATGTAGAGGGATAAACTCAAGCAATATGATATAAATCCCATCTTTTTATCCTCGATGGCAACAATACAATACGTATTAGTTCCCTTTCTGTCACTGGGATCGAGCACTTCAAGATTGAACCCAAAGCTAAGCACTTCTCCCATTGCAAGAAAGATCAATCTAGTAGGCCAAACCAAACTGATAATTCAAAGAGACTTGCAAAGATATCAAATCATGCATATAAGAATTCAGAGAAGAATAAAATATTGTTCATAGGTAAACTTGATCATAAACCCACAATTCATCGTATCTCGACAAACACACCGCAAAAAGAGTTACATCGAATAGATCCAAAGAGAGAGAAGAAGCCATCTAGCTAATAACTATGGACCCGAAGGTTTGTGGTAAACTACTCACACATCATCGGAGAGGCTATGGTGTTGATGTAGAAGCCCTCCGTGATCGAATCCCCCTTCGACAAATCACCGAAAAAGGTCCCCAGATGGGATCTCACGAGTACAGAAGGTTGCGGCGGTGGAAAGTGGTTTCATTGCTCCCTTAGATTTTTTTAGGGTATAAGAGTATATATAGGCGAAAGAAGTAGGTCGGTGGAGCTACGAGGGGCCCACGAGGGTGGGGGCGCGCCACCCTACCTCGTGGCCGCCTCGTTGCTTCCTTGACCTCCACTCCAAGTCTCCTGGATTGCGTTTGTTCCAAAAAAGATCCTCGCGGAGGTTTCATTCCATTTGGTTTCCGTTTGATATTCCTTTTCTGCGAAACACTGAAATAGCAAAAAATAGCAATTTGCACTGGGCCTTCGGTTAATAGGTTAGTCCCAAAAATAATATAAAAGTGCATAATAAAGCCCATTAAACATCCAAAACAGATAGTATAATAGCATGGAACAATAAAAAATTATAGATACGTTGGAGACGTATCAAGCATCCCCAAGCTTAATTCCTGCTCGTCCTCGAGTAGGTAAATGATAAAAACAGAATTTTTGATGTGGAATGCTACCTAACATAATTTTCAATGTAATTCTCTTTATTGCGGCATGAATGTTTAGATCCAAAAGATTCTAGACATTAGTTTAATATTGACATAAAAATAATAATACTTCAAGCATGCTAACCAAGAAATTATGTCTTATCAAAATAACATAGCCAAAGAAAGCTTATCCTAACAAAATCATATAGTTTGGCCATGCTTCATTTTCGTCACACAAAATGCTCTCATGATGCACAACCCCGATGACAAGCCAAACAATTGTTTCATACTTTGCCTTTTCAAACTCTTTCAACTTTTACACAATATATGAGTGCGAGCCATGGACATATCACTATGGGTGGAATAGAATATGACGATGGAGGTTGTGTGAGAAGACAAAAAAGGAGAAGATCTCGCATTGACACGGCTAATCAACGGGCTATGGAGATGCCCATCAATTGATGTCAATGCAAGGAGTAGGGATTGCCATGCAACGGATGCACTAGAGCTATAAATATATGAAAGCTCAACAAAAGAAACTAAGTGGGTGTGCATCCAACTTGCTTGCTCACGTAGACCTAGGGCATTTTGAGGAAGCCCATCATTGGAATATACAAGCCAAGTTCTATAATGAAAAATTCCCACTACTATATGAAAGTGACAAAATAGGAGACTCTCTATCACGAAGATCATGGTGCTACTTTGAAGCACAAGTGTGGAAAAAGGATAGTAACATTGCCCCTTCTCTCTTTTTCTCTCATTTTTTTATTTGGGCCATTTTCTCTTCTTTTTATGGCCTCTTTTTTCGTCCGGAATCTCATCCCGACTTGTGGGGGAATCATAGCCTCCATCATCCTTTCCTCACATGGGACAATGCTCTAATAATGAAAATCATCACACTTTTATTTACTTACAACTCAAGAATTACAACTCGATACTTAGAACAAATATGACTCTATGTGAATGCCTGCGGCGGTGTACCTGGATATGCAATGAATCAAGAGTGACATGTATGAAAGAATTATGAAAGTGGCTTTGCCACAAATACGATGTCAACTACATGATCATGCAAAGCAATATGATAATGATGGAGCGTGTCATAATAAACGGAGCGGTGTAAAGTAGCATGGCAGTATATCTCAGAATGGCTATGGAAATGCCATAATAGGTAGGTATGGTGGCTATTTTGAGGAAGATATAAGGAGGCTTATGTGTGATAGAGTGTATTATATCACGGGGTTTGGATGCACCGGCGAAGTTTGCACCAACTCTCGAGGTGAGAAAGGACAATGCATGGTACCGAAGAGGCTACCAATGATGGAAGGGTGAGAGTGCGTATAATCCATGGACTCAACATTAGTCATAAAGAACTCACATACTTATTGCAAAAATCTACAAGTCATCAAAACCAAGCACTACGCACATGCTCCTGGGGGGATAGATTGGTAGGAAAAGACCATCGCTCGTCTCCGACCGCCACTCATGCTTCAAATATTTCTCAATTCCACAATTACTCAACTAGCACGACACTGGAAAAGAAAGCAATCAAACAACACCTCATGCTTCAAATTTGTCACACAATGTTTACCATACGTGCATGCTACGGGACTTGCCAACTTCAACACAAGTATTTCTCAATTCCACAATTACTCAACTAGCACGACACTAATATTACCACCTTTATATCTCAAAACAACTATCAAGTATCAAATTTCTCATAATATTTAATGCACTCTATATGAAAGTTTTTATTATACCCATCCTGGATGCCTATCATATTAGGACTAATTTTATAGTCAAAGCAAATTACCATGCTGTTCTAAAAGACTCTCAAAATAATATAAGTGAAGCATGAGAGATCATTAATTTCTATAAAATAAAACCACCACCGTGCTCTAAAAAGATATAAGTGAAGCACTAGGGCAAAATTTATCTAGCTCAAAAGATATAAGTGAAGCACATAGAGTATTCTAATAAATTCTGATTCATGTGTGCCTCTTCCAAAGGTGTGTACAACAAGGATGATTATGGTAAACTAAAAATCAAAGACTCAAATCATACAAGACGCTCCAAGAAAAACACATATCATGTGGTGAATAAAAATATAGCCTCAAGTACAGTTATCGATAGATGAAGACGAAAGAGGGGATGCCTTCCGGTGCATCCCCAAGCTTAGGCTTTTGGTTGTCCTTGGATTTTACCTTGGGAGCGCCTTGGGAATCCCCAAGCTTAGGCTCTTGCCACTCTTGGTTCCAAAATCCATCAAATCTTTACCCAAAAACTTGAAAACTTCACAACAGAAAACTCAACAGAAAATCTCATGAGCTCCGTTAGTATAAGAAAACAAACCACCACTTTAATGTACTGTAATGAATCCATTCTTTATTTATATTGGTGTTAAACCTACTATATTCCAACTTCTTTATGGTTCATACCCCCTGATACTAGCCATAGATTCATCAAAATAAGCAAACAACACACGAAAAACAGAATTTGTCAAAAACAGAATAGTCTATAGTAATCTGGAAGTTTCAAATACTTTGTAACTCCAAAACTCCTGAGAAATTAGGATGTACTAAATAATTTGTATATTGATCTACTGCAGTTGGAATTGGTATTTTATCGCTCTCTGGTAACAAATGAAAATTATTCTTGTGAGCGCATACTTTCTGTCTTCTTTCAGCAAGATCAAATAACAACCACCCAAGAAGATCCTAAAGGCTTTACTTGGCACAAACACTAATTAAAACATAAAAAAACACAATCATAACAGAGGATAGATGATTTATTTATTACTAAACAGGAACAAAAATCAAGGAACAAAGATAAAATTGGGTTGCCTCCCAACAAGCATTATCGTTTAACGCCCCTAGCTAGGCATAAAAACAAGAATAGATCTAGGTATTGTCACCTTTGGTATGCAATCCATATGTGGCTCTCATAATAGATTCATAAGGTAATTTAATTTTCTTTCTAGGAAAGTGTTCCATGCCTTTCCTTTACAAAAATTGGAATCTAATATTTCCTTCTTTCATGTCAATAATTGCACCAATCGTTCTAAGGAAAGGTCTACCAAGAGTAATAGGACATATACGATTACAATCTATATCAAGAACAATGAAATCTATGGGCACATAATTCCTACTTGCAACAATAAGAACATCATTAATCCTTCTCATAGGTTTCTTAATGGTGGAATCCGCGAGATGCAAATTTAAAGAACAATCATCAAATTCACGGAAACCTAACACATCACACAAAGTTTTTGGAATCGTGGAAACACTAGCACCCAAATCACATAAAGCATAGCATTCATGATCTTTAATCTTAATTTTAATAGTAGGTTCCCACTCATCATAAAGTTTTCTAGGGATAGAAACTTCTAATTCAAGTTTTTCTTCATAAGATTGCATTAAAGCACCAATGATATGTTGAGTAAAAGCTTTGTTTTGATAATAAGCATGAGGAGAATTTAACACGGATTGCAACAAGGAAATACAATCTATCAAAGAGCAAGTATCATAATTAAATTCCTTGAAATCCAAAATAGTGTGTTCATTGCTATGTAAAGTTTTGACCTCTTCAATCCCACTTTTACCAATTTTTGCATCAAGATCTAAAAACTCTGAATCATTGGGATGCCTTCTAGTTAAAGTTGACTCATCTCCAGTCCCATCTTTATCAAGATTCATATTGGCAAACAAAGACTTAATAGGAGACACGCCAATCACTTTTAGATATTCATCTTTATTATCCTCTAGATCTTCCGGTTTAGCGGCCATCTTATTAACTAAGGTGCCGAAATTTGGCCTACTAAATTTTCAAGATGGGCAAACTGAGATTTCAAACCATAAAATTCCTTAGACATATCATCAAGCTCTTTATTCATGTACTCTGTTGTGGAGTTGTCATGGCAGATGTCCTCGTGATAGGACTTAGTCGTGGAGCCATTGATATGGGTTAGCTTAAAGGGGTTAAAGCGGACAAGGGACGCAAGAGTTTATACTGGTTCGGCCCCTTTCGATGAAGGTAAAGGCCTACTCCAGTTGTGATGGTATTGCTAGGGTTTCGATGACCAGGGAGCGAATCCACTTTTCCAAGCTCTCGAGTTGTTGTGTGTTGTCCCTAAACTGCCGCCGGGTCGTCCCTTTATATACACAGGTCGACGCCCGCCGGTTTATAGAGTCCCGAGGCTGGATCATCATAGTGTCCAACTCGGTCTCTGTTCCTCCTATCTTGCAATACAAGTTACATGACAATGTCGGTTTATGTCTACAGGCCTTAACCCGCCTTAGGGCATTGGGCCTTCATGAAGCGCCATCATCCTTTACCTTCTGGGCTTCTAATTCTTATAGAGTTAACCCGGCCACTCCTAGCCAGTTTATGTCTAGTAGTAATATACCCAACATTAGGCCCTAGATTGATTTGAATTTATTCATGTCAATCTTCAACACTTAGAAAAGTTCCTCCTCTTGCACTTTCGCACGGATCTTGTAAACCGCCCTGATGTCATCCTTCGGATTTGTGGTAAATCGCCGTGATGTCATCTATTCATTGAAGCCGAAGATGCCTTTTATTAATGAGCATCCAACCATCAAGGCGACAACTTTATTAACTATCCATTTTTGAGCTCCTCGATTCTCGTGCTTGTTACTTATCTCTTCACCTTATAAATAGGGCCGAGGCCCCTTTTCTTTTTCCTCCTCTGCCTCTTTGTCTCTTCTTCCTCCTCGCGACATCCCTGCACCCGAGCGCTGCCGCCGTCATCGAACTTCGCCCCTGCCTCATCGTTGGCTGCTGCATCACCCCGATTGAACCAAAAAGCCGCGACATCTCTCCGCCGTTCCTGTGATACTGGTAAGCCTTCTTTCCTTCCACCCTAGATCTTGTCTTTAGGGTTTCACTGTTCGTCGGAGTTCATCGAAACTCCGGTGCTATTCTTCTCTTTTCTTTTCCGTAGCATCAAAGGCTAGTTTGGACCTATTATTCTTGCGCGACTGTAGCCATAATCTTGTTTTCCTCATTAGACTCCCCCCTTATATAGAGAACAACTTATCTGGATCTGCTGAACTGTTTAAGCACCTGAAGTTTAAACCTGAATATATTCTAGTTTCTGTCACACCTCAGATCTCAAATTTTCATATAAATCTGTGAAACTTGTTTCCCCTTACTTAGGTATTTTTAGATCTGTACTCCTCACACCAATATAGGCGGTTTAACTTTTTGAAGTATGATAATCCGGCAGGTACCATTAGCCGCCTTTTAAACCGCCGATTCATTTATACTCTGGTTTAACAATTTCACATCCTTGAATTCCTTTTCCCTCAACCTGTTGTACCCTATGCATCACCATTAATGAATCATAAACTGGCATTATTTTCTTCCCAGCCCTTCACTTGCAATGGCCAAACAGTTCTATTCCTGTAACTCGGTCCCTTCCCGGGTTACTGAAGAGCAACTGAACATAATGGTCAAAATTTGGTACCTTACTGAAGAAGAATGAGATCCGGTGGCGAGTTCCTGGGCCGGAAAACCCTCCTACCCCTGGAGAGGGTGAAGTAGTGGTGTTTGCTGATCACATAGGCTGTGGTTTTAAACCGCCTGGATCCAAGTTTTTCCGGGATGTACTTGCCAGCTTTTAGCTCCACCCTCAGGATATTGGACCCAACACCGTATCCAACATCTGCAACTTTCAAGTTTTTTGCGAAGTGTATCTAAAAGAAGAACCAACTGTCGAGCCGTTCCAAGATTTCTTCCATTTAAACCATCGCACTAAATTCATAGACGGACCCAATACTAAACTTGGTGGCACCTCTATTCAGAAAAGGAAAGAGGTTGAGTTTCCTCATGCCAAACTTCACAGTCACCCAAGGGAGTGGAACCAAACTTGGTTCTATTGCAGAGACACCTCTCCTAAAGATGAGAACCCTCTACCGGGTTATCGTGCTCACCGGCTCGCTAATACTCATCCGCTTCTGCAACGACTACGCGCCAAGGAACGAGCCTCATACGCCCCACAACTCGCTAAACTTAGAGCTTTCATGGCCAACAGTTTAACAGGCATGGACTTCGTCCGTTGCTGGATATCCTGAAGCATTTTTCCGTTAAGTCGCCGCTCCGGCTTAATGTGTGAGTATACTGGTGACGTACAAGACTCCCAACGTTACATCAATATTTAACTAACAGATGATAAAGTCACTGAGTCTGTCAAGAATATGTTGAATGAACCGAAAGCTATCTGCAGCAAGACTGGGTCAAGCCCCTTTTACATGCAAAACAAACCGCCCGCTGTAAGTATTGTCTGTGCTTCCGCTTTACACCTGATGTTTTTGGACTGTGCAACTTTGAATACCTTCTGCCCATTTTTAAACCTGGTGATGATCCGTTCTGGAAAAAGAAACCCCAGGAGAAAGCGGTGAAGCCTTCTCGTCCTAAAACGAAAGCCGTCAAGAAAACCACAAAAAGGAAGGCACCTGAACCCATCGGTTTAGAGCTTGATGATGACCCAGATGAATCGGAAGCAGAGGTAGAACTTGATTCACTTGGTTCACTTTTCATACATCTTATTGACAATGATATTTATCAGGAGGATGTTGAGGGCAGCCAAGATGATGATGTAGAGGTAATTATCATATCCTCCGGTTCAGACTCCACACCAACACAAAAAATCCATCAAGTAGTCCGGAAAGTAAGATTTTCTCACCCTCTTGCTCACTTGGACCCAAAATTTCTTTTGAAGAAGCAGCAGCACAAGGCTCGCCGCACAACCCCGCACAGCGGCCAAACGGTCACCTCGACCGGTTTACCGAACACCCCGGTTTGAAAACACCGACCCGAGGTCTCACCCACTTTTGACACTTCTTATGCCAAGGCAGGCTTTTTCCGACAACCTCTTAATCCGTCCGATTCAAATTATCAGGTGACACCTCCTTCTTTATCCGGCGAATCCACGGCCACACAACTCACTCCTCTTAAAACCGTGGCTAGGTAAGTATTTCAACCCAATCTTTTGATGTTTCACACTTTATATGCTATGCTAACCTTTGCATCTGTTCTTTTCTAGAGCCAAGGCCAGACCAAGTAAGAAGGCCCGGGTGAATAACCCGTCTGATGATCATGTGGTGATTGGACCGGAGCTGACTACGGAATCGGAAGGTCCAAATACTGAGGCCACATTTGATGAACCGCCACCTCAAGATCATAATGTTGATGAACAAGCAGAAATTGATACTGCTGTGCCAGATGATAAACCGGCAAGTCCAATCCGGGCTGATGACGGACCCTCTAGTCTAGTGAAGACTATTGACACTCCATCAACTCCAGAAAAGGCTGCTGGAGATAAAGAAGATGATGCTATCATTACCGGTATTGGCCACACCTCTCCTGCCCATCCTGTTGTATTGGCGAAACATAGTGCCAAAGAAGAACATGATGCCATGGAGAAAGGCAAGTGGAGCACCGATTTATCAAGCTATGCCCACTTCAGTGCTCAAGAACTCCACTCTACCTTTCTAAACCGTCTGCACACAAACCGTGATTATGAAGCCGGTTTGGTGAATCGGATGAAGGAGCGCTACGAGGTAATGACATAACTTTTCCTTTCTTAAGTCCAATTGCAAATACCAACTCTAGTAGCCCCCAAGGGCCGGTTTATGATAGCAATCATAAATCAGGACTTTCTAATATCTCAACCCTTGCATACTTATCCTCCATATGTTAGGTAATCCTTTGAAATAAACCGGTACATTATCGTTGTATTCCTGTAGTTTTCATCTTTGTAGTCCCCAAGGGACGGTTTATATTTCCAAGGTGAACCGGGACTTTAACTAATGCATCTATTTGAACAAATGTACATTAGCCCCCAAGTGCCAAAGATAATGTTTGCATTGTATTTGGGACTTGCAAAAATTTCTGATAACAAAGCAAATAGGCATTAGCCCCCAAGTACAAAGTGCATAACTTGGTATGTGCTTGGTACTTCAAATATATACATCCCACTGATGATATGTCATTCCTTTACAGGCCGAGCTGAGCAAAAAGGACTCCCAAACCGCTGATCTTCAAGAAAACATCAAATCTCAGCAAGCGGAGGCTTCCAAAGCCAAGGAGGAACTGACTAAAGACTTAACAACCATGGAGAAGCTGAAGGAAAATTTTAAGAATGAACGTGTAGATTGGGATGCCGAGAAGGCGGCTTTGGCAAAGAAAGCCGAAGATGCAGAAGCAGCTCTTAAACCGGTGGTTGAGGAACTGACCGGTTTAAAGCGGCAAATAAACGCTATGACCTCTGCCGTATTTGGTAAGCGCTCCCATCTGGTATGTTTCAAGTCCCCTTTACCTTAGCAGTCACCGGTTTACTGATGCTCGAAATGCTACAGGGACCCGCATTACCCATCTGGGCTCCGATATGCAGATGAAGCTGAAAGCAGCCTACACCTTGATAGAACAATTGTATTCCGGATCCCAACGGGCTATCTGCACTGTTGTGTACAACAGGCCTCCTCCATCATTGATAAAAGAAACCATCGAGAAGCTGTCCATTTTGCCTGCCCGGCTGGAGGAACTTAAAAAATCAGCTGCAAGGTCAGGCGCATTGACTGCGCTAATCTGGGCCAAGGCATGGATTCCAGATCTTGAACCGGCAGATATCAGCCAAGGCTACCCCAGCGTGAAGGAAGATGGCACAAAATTCAACAATGATGATCTCCGAAGGCTGACAAGGGAAATGCGGCCTATAGCAAGCAAATTGGCGGATGACACAGATCTATCTCATTATCAACCGGTTTATGATGTTGATCAAAAAAGATATCCCGCGCCGATTCATGATGTAGAGGATCTTGTTCCGCCAATCCGTAAGCACACTTATGCTCCTGACATTGATCCCTCCTCTCTTATAAGTGAAGAAGCCGTATTCCAAGCGTTAATTGGAATCGATTGGACAACAATTGATTTCCAGCCACTGGGTAGAGAGGAGGAGGATACACCAACTCAAGATGATCCGCAATCGTCAAGTCATCCTGGTGATGAATCTTGAACCGGAGGCCGGTTTAGCTGTCACAGTCTGCCACTTGTTATTGAAACAATTATTCTTGGTGGGAATTTAAAGCGCCTTGTAATAGGCTAGTTCAAACACTCGCTTGTTATGCCATCGAGCATATTTATTTTACTTGATACTGATAACTCGCCATGCCTTTGGGATCTATTATATGCATAGTCCATTGCAGCTTTTATTTAACGTGTTCCTGCATATAAGAACTTGAAAGTGTCCTAGTGGTTTACCACTGGACGGGTCATGATGCTCAAATATATATATATATATATATATATAGCTTGGTGCATAACCAAGACTGTAATAACCAGATATAAAATAGATGATACCTGTGATATATCTCGTTGACTGTCCAACTGTTGGGATAATAAGGGTGATAACACCAATCTGGAGTATTGATGACTCCTTTTATTCTTGCCGGTTCATATTAAAACCGTACCGGGTTATGAGAAACACCGGTTTACTCATATAATTCTGGTAACTTCCAGTCAAAACCAGACCGAATCAAATTATTGCCGGTTTAGAACTGATCATGTACTGACAACTGAGCGTTGAAAGCCATGCCGGGTTGTAATAAACACTGGTTTATCAGAAAATATTCATAAATCCCTTATCAAAAAAGGTTAAAACATTTGCAACAAATACAAGAAAAATAGGCAAGGCTTTTCATGGGCCGCCAGGCCCTAAATCGAGGCTTTTCATGGGCTGCCAGGCTGCTGAGTTAAACCATTTTTCAAAGCCTTTTAAGATGGACCTCAATATTTAACCAATCATCATTTTAACTTTGACAAGTTTAGGGTCTATGAGATTGACTTGTCAAACGTTCGATGGGTCATACCAGGTTTACCTGGACGGAGTGGCTTACTTGAAGAGGCAGGATAACCTGGGGTTTTAGGTGAATACACCTAGCTTCCAAGCCTGGCTTGATAGCCTATTGCAAGGTTACAAACTCTTTGTTCTTTGAGAAGCAAGGAGCCCCCAAGCAACATTTGAGCTGTGCTCAATGGATACCTATGTTTGAGTTGTGCTTTTGCAACAAACTCTCTTTGGTCCTTTAGCCTATCAAGAGGTGTAGCCATGGTGTGAATACAGCCAAGCCCCCTAGTGATTTCCCGCCTTAAGCCGATCAAGATGCGTAGCTATGGTTCGAATACGACCAAGCCCCCTAGTGATTTCCTTCATATATGTGTGGTATTATAAGTCGGGTGAGTAGAACTCCGCTTTATAAGTAGAAGCCCCCATGTAACCACACATTATGTAAAAACAAAAGAGACCCCGCTTTAGCTGAGGCTCCGGTTTATAATATATACATTGTCATAAATATGTACATAAGAAGAGCCTGTGGCTCAAGTATAATAAGGCCGAAGAAGAGCTATATTCCATGGCCGCTGGGTCTCCTCCTCCGATTTGCGTGAGTCTTTGTGCTCTCGAACATCGATAAGGTAGTATGACCCGTTGGGTAGGTTTTTGCTGACCACAAAAGGTCCTTCCCAAGGTGGGGATAACTTGTGCATATCAGTCTGATCCTAGATGAGCCGGAGCACCAGATCGCCCTCTTGAAAAGTTCTAGTCTTAACCCGGCAGCTGTGATAACGTCGGAGATCTTACTGATAAATCGCCGAATGCGCCGCTGCTAGATCATGCTCCTCATCTAACAGGTCCAGTGAGTCCTGACGTGCTTTCTCATTCTCAACTTCAATGTAAGCCGCCACACGGGGCGAGTCATGATGGATGTCACTAGGAAGAACCGCCTCTGCTCCATAAACCATGAAGAAAGGCGTGTAACCCGTAGATCTATTTGGTGTGGTGTTGATACTCCATAACACGGAAGGTAACTCCTCCACCCAACAACCCAGCGTCCTCTTTAAAGGAACCATAAGCCGGGGTTTAATACCTCTCAAAATTTCTTGATTTGCCCTCTCTGCTTGACCATTAGATTGGGGGTGAGCCATTGATGACACATCAAGACGGATGTGCTCACATTGACAAAATTCTTCCATAGCACCCTTGGACAGACTAGTACCATTATCAGTTATAATGTTGTGTGGAAAACCAAACCAGAATATCCCCTTTTTGATGAATTGGACCGCTGTGGTTGCATCACACTTACTGGCTGGCTCTGCCTCTACCCACTTGGTAAACTTATCAACCGCCACCAACAGGTGGGTCTTTTTGTCCTTGGACCTCTTAAAGGGTCCAGCCATATCTAGCCCCCAAGTTGCAAAACAGCCAAGTGATTGGAATCATTCTCAACTCCTGAGCTAGAACATGAGCGCGGCGTGCAAATTTCTGACAACCGTCACACCTTTTTAATAAATCCTCAGCATCAGCATGAGCCCTCAACCAATAGAAGCCGTGACGAAAAGCCTTAGCCACCAATGATTTTGAACCGGCGTGGTGACCACAATCTCCTTCGTGGATTTCTCGCAAAATCTCACAACTTTATTGAGGAGGCACACAATGCTGAATCGCCCCTGTCATGCTGTAACGATGTAACTCCCCATTGATAATGGTCATTGACTTGGATCGTCGGTATCTATCGGGCCAAGATTTCATCACCTGGTAACTCACCCCGGTTCATATAGGCCAGGTATGGGACTGTCCAATCCGGTATAACATGAAGAACCGCTACCAACTGGGCCTCCGGGTCAGGAATAGCCAACTCCTCCTCTATGGGTATCTTGACCAACAGATTATGAAGTACGTCGAGGAAGACATTAGGTGGCACCGGTTTATGCTGAGAGCCTAGACGACTTAAAGCGTTCGCCGCTTCATTCTTTCGCCGGTCTATATGGTCAACTTGATAACCCTTGAAATGACCAGCCACTATGTCCACCTCTCGTCGATATGCAGCCATGAGTGGATCCTTAGAATCCCAAGTGCCAGATACCTGCTGAGCCACCTGGTCCGAGTCACTGAAGCACTTAACTCGACTTAAATTCATCCCCTTAGCCATTCGAAGGCCATGGAGCAAGGCCTCATATTCAGCTGCATTGTTAGTACGAGGGAACATTAAGCGGAGAACATAACAAAACTTGTCACCTCATGGGGAAGTTAATATGTCTCCAGCCCCCAAGCCCTCCAATTGTCTGGACCCATCAAAATGAATAGTCCAGTACGTGTTATCTGTCTTCTCCTCCGGTGCCTGCAACTCTGTCCAATCATTAATGAAATCCACAAGTGCTTGTGATTTGATTGTTGTGCGAGGCGTATATTTTATCCCGTGAGGTCCAAGCTCAATAGCCCACTTGGCAATCCGGCTAGTCGCCTCTCTGTTTTGGATGATATCTCCCAGAGGGGCTGAACTAACCACTGTGATGGGATGACCTTGAAAATAATGCTTGAGCTTCCGGCTTGCCATGAAAACTCCATACACCAACTTCTGCCAATGCGGGTACCTCTGCTTTGATTCAATAAGCACCTCACTGATGTAATAAACCGTCCGTTGAACCGGATACTCCTTTCCGGCCTCCTTGTGCTCCACCACAATAGCCACACTAATAGCCCGGGCATTAGCAGCCACATATATCAATAAGGGCTCTTTATCAACCAGAGCCACAAGGACGGGCGGCTCGGCCAACTGTCTCTTCAAGTCCTCAAACGCTTTATCAGCCGCGTCACTCCAGACGAAATCATCCATTTTCTTTAGCATCTAATACAAAGGAATAGCTTTCTCCCCAAGGCGGCTGATAAACCGGCTTAACGCTGCAATCCGGCCCGCCAAATGCTGAACATCATTGATATATGCCAGTTTAGCTAGGGACATGATAGCTGAAATCTTTTCCGGGTTAGCCTCAATGCCTCTGTTGGACGCCAGAAAGCCCAAAAGCTTGCCTGCCGAAACACCAAAGACACATTTAGCCGGATTAAGCATCATCTTACAGACCCGGAGGTTATCAAAAGTCTCCGTCGGGTCCTCTATTAATGTTTCCTCCTTCCTAAATTTCACCACAATATCATCCACATAAGCATGAACATTGCGCCCAATCTGTTTATGAAGACAATTCTGAACACAACGCTGATAAGTCGCCTGGGCACTCTTGAGCCCGAAAGGCATAGACACATAGCAGAAGGCTCCAAAGGGAGTTATGAAAGATGTCTTCTCCTGGTCCTTAACTGCCATTTTAATCTGATGATAACCAGAATAAGCATCTAGAAAACACAAACGGTCACAACCCACCGTAGCATCAATAATCTGATCAATACGCGGGAGAGCAAAGGGATCAGTTGGACAGGCCTTATTCAAGTCTGTGTAATCCACACACATACGCCAAGTGCCGTTTTTATTCAGTACTAGCACCGGATTAGCTAGCCACTCAGGGTGAAAAACCTCCACAATAAACCCTACTGCCAAAAGCCGAGCTATCTCCTCACCAATAGCCTTACGCCTCTCTTCGTTGAAGTGGCGGAGAAACTGCCTGACCGGTTTAAACTTAGGATCTATATTAAGGGTGTGCTCAGCGAGTTCCCTCGGTACACCTGGCATGTCAGAAGGCTTCCATGCAAAGATGTCCCGGTTCTCACGGATGAACTCGATGAGCGCGCTTTCCTATTTCAGATCTAGGTTAGCACTAATACTGAACTGCTGAGATGAATCACCAGGAACAAAATCAACCGTTTTAGTGTCCGTAGATGATTTAAATTTCAGTGCCGGATCATGCTCTGTAGTTGGCTTTTTCAGAGAAGTCATATCCGCCGGATCAACATTGTCCTTATAAAACTTCAGCTCCTTTGTGGCACAAACTGACTCAGCATAAGCCGCATCCCCTTCTTCACACTCTAAGGCAATCTTCCCGCTCCCATGTATCATGATGGTCCCTTTATGACCCGGCATCTTAAGCTGCAGATAAACATAGCACGGACTCGCCATGAACTTAGCATAAGCCGGCCTCCCGAACAGGTCATGATATGGACTCTTGATTTTCACCACCTCAAAAGTCAATGTCTCCGATCTGGAATCATAATCATCCCCGAAAGCCACCTCTAGAGCTATCTTGCCAACCAGATATGCCGATTTAGCAGGCACCACACCATGAAAGATGATGTTCGATGGTTTAAGATTCTTATCTGTCAGCCCCATGCAATGGAAGGTGTCATAGTAAAGGATATTGATACTGCTCCCTCCATCCATAAGCACCTTGGTGAACTTGTAACCCCCAACCTGAGGTGCCACTACTAAGGCCAGATGACCCAGATTGTCAACCCGGGGCGGATGATCCTCTCGGCTCCATAAAATGGGTTGCTCTGACCATCGCAAATACCGAGGCACCGCCGGTTCAATGGAGTTCACGGCCCTTTTGTGAAGCTTCTGATCGCGCTTACACAAGCTAGTGGTAAAGACATGATACTGCCTGCTATTCAACTACTTCGGATTGCTCTGATAACCCGACTGCTCTGCTGTTGATTCCGCTGATGGTTATAACCTCCTTGATTGCCCTGATTACCTTGATTGCCATGTCTGGTTTGATTGCCTTGGAATCCTGAACCAGCGCTGCCACCACCATAACCCGGCCCATGAAAACCGCCTCCTGAACTGCTGGGCGGGCCATTGTCATATTGAAACATATTGGAATTTTTGAATTCTCGCATGATGAAGCAATCCTTCCAAAGATGCGAGGCTGGCTTCTCTTTCGATCCGTGCTTTGGACAAGGTTGATTTAACAGGCGCTCCAGATTGGGGCCCGACCCTCCTCCCCGCTGGGGCGGATTACCCTTGCGATGCTGACTGTTATCTGGGGCGTTGGTGTTAGCAACAAAGTCCAGGCTATTATCCGCCTTGCGCTTACCATTGTTCCCATGGCCTGCCAGGTTATGCTGCTGCCCCTTGGCATTGCCGTTCTTTTCCCCTTCCTTGGTTTGTCCTCCTCGGAATCAGGGTCCTTGGTACTATCTGAATCGGCATATTAACCAAAGCGGCCATAAGCGTTGACATGTCATTACAATGATATTTGAGCCTTCCCAACTTTAGTTTTAATGGCATAAACTGGCTGTTGCCCTCCAACGTCAAGACTGATGTATCAGCATTGATGCTGTCTGATGAATGCAAAATAGCTGAGACTCGCTTCACCCAATGGGTCATAGACTCCCCATCCTCTTGAACACAAGCGGCTAGTTCCACAATTGACATGGGCTGCTTACATGTATCCTTAAAATTTTGGATAAACCGGCTCTTTAACTCGGCCCATGATGCAATGGAATTGGCTGGTAAACTCTTTAACCAGGTACGGGTTGTTCCTTCCAACATCATGGTGAAATACTTAGCACACACCGCTTCATCCACATCTAGCATCTCCATTGCCATCGCATAACTCTCCACCCATGATTCAGGGGGCAAATCGGCAGTGTAATTGGGCACCTTACGAGGGCCTTTAAAATCCTTGGGCAGTCGCACATTGCGCAAGGCCAGGGTGAGGCATGGTACCCCCAAAGAACTGAATACCACACCTGGCTCTACTGAGGTGGTCGGACGAACCGGAGTAGGCTGACGATATGCGTGCTGAGATGCTAACTCGGGCTCTCGACGTGCTCGGCCATGATCCACCACATCTTGTGCATTAGCACCACCACCTGCCGGGTTACGGTGCCGCACACTGCTTGACATAGTCGGTTCATCAATATGCCTGGTATAACTCCAACTTGGACGGGGGGTGGAATGGATCCTCTCATGACTATGCAAATATGCATGCTGCTGGGTTAAAGCCGTTTGGAGGAGTTCCCTAGCCCGTCGTGTCTCAACCGCCACCGGTGACTCGCCTTCCATTGGTAGAGCTGCCAATCGCGAAGCTGCGGCCACAATGTTATCCAACGGGTTGGAGTAATGCCCCCGGGGCGTCGGAACACACTGTGACAAAATGTTGTTTTGACGAGGCGGCTCCATCGTGCATGGCTGAACTGGCGCTCCTATTACCGGTGCCTCCGTCCGGTTTACCACTGGCTGGTTACTGGTTCCTGCTCTTGGCATGTTGAAGAGTTTTCTTGGTTCATAACCCGACGGGAGGTGCAACCAGTATCTCCTCCTCATGACCTCATATGAGGCACTCTGATCCAGCCTAAGCCGATAGGCCTGAGCCTCTAACTCGGCCCGTTCTGTAGCCATCCTAATGTTCTCCGCTGCCAGGTCTGCCTTAGCCTGAGTTATCTGATCCTTCACCTTTGCAATCTTCACGTTGTGCTGATCCCAATTTGTTGCATCCACCTCCGCTGGCAGCAATGTTGCTAAAGCATCGAATAAATCGGACAAAGCCTGAGCCGGAGACGGCACAGAGCCCCCTGCCCCTGCTGGCGTTGCTGTTGCTGAACTAGAGATCATTGCCACAACAGTAGAAGAGTGCTGCGCTGGCTGTGTACCGGCCATGAAAACCGCGACCCGGTTCGGCAGATCAAGGGGGTCCGGAATACTATTGCCATCGAAACCTACACTAATCCGGCCATCCTGCAGCTGGTATAGTGACTCAGTCTCTCCGGTTGAAGACTCATCATCGGAGCAGACAACGGTTTCGCCACTAGATGCCGATCCATCCTCATATTCCGCTCTATGGATGACACCTACAAAGACATGCTTTACAGCGGGCTGGACCGGGGCAGAGCTTGCACGCTGAGCCGTCTTGATGGTGTTGGTGCAGATGTCCGGCTCAGGGCCCGACTCGCCGATCTTGCCACTGAAGATGTGAATTCCACTAAAGGGGACCCGGTACCCGTATTTAATTGAACCGGCCTCGGGACCCCATCCCGCGTCGTCGATGTAGAGCTTGCCGCGACGACTTTTAGTCATCTGGCCCACAACGTATCCCTTGAGTCCTTCGAAGCTGCCCTTCAAGAACTCAAAACCATCGTGCGATAGCCTCACGGTGGGCTCCAACTGTTGTGGATTTGTCACGGCAGATGTCCTCGTGATAGGACTTAGTCGTGGAGCCATCGCTACGGGTTAGCTTAAAGGAGCCATCGCTACAGGTTAGCTTAAAGGGGTTAAAGCGGACAAGGGACGCAAGAGTTTATACTGGTTCGGCCCCTTTCGATGAAGGTAAATGCCTACTCAAGTTGTGATGGTATTGCTAGGGTTTCGATGACCAGGGAGCGAATCCGCTTTGCCTAGCTCTCGAGTTGTTGTGTGTTGTCCCTAAACTGCCGCTGGGTCGTCCCTTTATATACACAGGTCGACGCCCGCTGGTTTACAGAGTCCCGAGGCCGGATCATCATTGTGTCCAACTCGGTCTATATTCCTCCTATCTTGCAATACAAGTTCCATGACAATGTCGGTTTATGTCTACAGGCCTTAACCCGCCTTAGGGCCTTGCGCCTTCATGAAGCGCCATCATCCTTTACCTTCTGGGCTTCTAATTCTTATAGAGTTAACCCGGCCACTCCTAGCCGGTTTATGTCCAGTAGTAATAGCCCCAACATACTCCATAAAGCCTTTCTCTTCTTTAAGCTCGTTTCTAAAGAAATTATTATGCTCAAATTGCAGAAACATAAAGCTTCTAACATTGTTTTCAATTTCCTCCAATCTTCTAAGGTGAGGATCAACGCTTTTAGGCAAGGCCATTAGGGCAAATAAACGATCTAACACACGGACACACAAGAGGCAAGCGAAAAGAGACGAACGGAAAAAGGGCGAATAAAATGGCAAAGGTGAAGTGGGGGAGAGGAAAACGAGAGGCAAATGGCAAATAATGTAATGCGAGGGATAAGAGTTTGTGATGGGTACTTGGTATGTCTTGCCTTGGCGTAGATCTCCCCGGCAACGGCGCCAGAAATCCTTCTTGCTACCTCTTGAGCATGCGTTGGTTTTCCCTTGAAGAGGAAAGGGTGATGCAGCAAAGTAGTGTAAGTATTTCCCTCAGTTTTTGAGAACCAAGGTATCAATCCAGTAGGAGACTACACGTAAGTCGCCTAGTACCTGCACAAACAAACAAGAACCTCGCAACCAACACGATAAAGGGGTTGTCAATCCCTTCACGATCACTTACCAAATGAGATATGATAAAGATAATAAGATAAATATTTTTGCTATTTTTGTTGTATAGATTGGAAAATACAGATTGCAAAATAAATAGTAAGCTAGAATTGTAGATCGGAAACTTATACGATGTAAAGTAGACCCGGGGGCCATAGGTTTCACTAGTGGCTTCTCTCAAGATAGCATATATTACGGTGGGTGAACAAATTACTGCCGAGCAATTGATAGAAAAGCGCATAGTTATGAGAATATCTAGGCATGATCATAAACATAGGCATCACATCCGTATCAAGTAGACCGAAACGATTCTGCATCTACTACTATTACTCCACACATCGACTGCTATCCAACATGTATCTAGAGTATTAAGTTCATAAGAACAGAGTAATGCATTAGGTAAGATGACATGATGTAGAGGGATAAACTCAAGCAATATGATATAAACCCCATCTTTTTATCCTTGATGGCAACAATACAATATGTATCGGTTCCCTTTCTGTTACTGGGAACGAGCACTGCAAGATTGAACCCAAAGCTAAGCACTTCTCCCATTGCAAGAAAATCAATCTAGTAGGCCAAACCAAACTGATAATTCGAAGAGACTTGCAAAGATATCAAATCATGCATATAAGAATTCAGGTAAGAATCAAATATTGTTCATACATAAACTTGATCATAAACCCACAATTCATCGGATGTCGACAAACACATGGCAAAAAGAATTACATCGAATAGATCCAAAGAGAGAGAAGAAGCCATCTAGCTAATAACTATGGACCCGAAGGTCTGTGGTAAACTACTCACACATCATCGAAGAGGCTATGGTGTTGATGTAGAAGCCCTCCGTGACTGAATCCCCCTCTGGCAGATCGCTGGAAAAGGTCCCCAGATGGGATCTCACGGGTAAAGAAGGTTGCGGCGGTGGAAAAGTGGTTTCGTGGCTCCCCTGGATGTTTTCAGGGTATAAGACTATATAGAGGCGAAAGAAGTAGGTCGGTGGATGTACGAGGGGCCCACGAGGGTGGGGGGCGCGCCGCACTACCTCGTGGCCACCTCGTTGCTTCCTTGACCTCCACTCCAAGTCTCCTGGATTGCGTTTGTTCCAAAAAAGATCCTCACGGACGTTTCATTCCATTTGGATTCTGTTTGATATTTCTTTTCTGCGAAACACTGAAATAGGCAAAAAAACAGCAATTTGCACTGGGCCTTCGATTAATAGGTTAATCCCCAAAATAATATGAAAGTGCATAATAAAGCCCATTAAACATCCAAAACAGATAATTTAATAGCATGGAACAATAAAAAATTATAGATACGTTGGAGACGTATCAGTCAACTCCTTGAACTTGTCGAAAACCTTTTGCAACAAGTCGAGCTTTGTAGATAGTAACATTACCGTCAGCGTCAGTCTTCTTCTTGAAGATCCATTTATTCCCTATGGCCTTCCATTCATCGGTCAAGTCAACCAAAGTCCACACTTTGTTCTCATACATGGATCCCATCTCAGATTTCATGGCCTCAAGCCATTTTGCGGAATCTGGGCTCATCGTCGCTTCCTCATGTTTCGTAGGTTCGTCATGGTGAAGTAACATGACCTCCAGAACAGGATTATCGTACCACTCTGGTGCGGATCTTACTCTGGTTGACCTACGAGGTTCGGTAGAAACTTGATCAGAAGTTTCATGATTATCATCATTAGCTTCCTCACTTACTGGTGTAGGGATCACTGGAACTGATTTCTGTGATGAACTACTTTCCAATAAGGGAGTAGGTACAATTACCTCGTCAAGTTCTATTTTCCTCCCACTCACTTCTTTCGAGAGAAACTCCTTCTCTAGAAAGGATCCATTCTTAGCAACAAATATCTTGCCTTCGGATCTGTGATAGAAGGTGTACCGAACAATCTCCTTTGGGTATCCTAAAGACACATTTCTCCGATTTGGGTTCGAGCTTATCAGGTTGAAGCGTTTTCACATAAGCATAACCCCAAAACGATAGCGGTAAATCGGTAAGAGACATCATAGATCGCACCATATCTAATAAAGTGCAGTTACGACGTTCGGACACACCATTACGCTATGGTGTTCCAGGTGGCGTAAGTTGTGAAACTATTCTGCATTGTTTCAAATGAAGACCAAACTCGTAACTCAAATATTCTCCTCCACTATCAGATCGTAGAAACTTAATTTTCTTGTTACGATGATTTTCCACATCACTTTGAAATTCTTTGAACTTTTTAAATGTTTCAGACTTATGTTTCATCAAGTAGATATACCCATATCTGCTTAAATCATCTGTGAAGGTAAGAAAATAACGATACCCGCCGCGAGCATCAAGACTCATTGGACCGCATACATCAGTATGTATTATTTCCATCAAGTTTTTTGCTCGCTGCATTGTTTCGGAGAATGGAGTTTTAGTCATCTTGCCCATGAGGCATGGTTCTCAAGCATCAAGTAATTCATAATCAAGTGATTCCAAAAGCCCATCAACATCTTCATGCGCTTTACACCAATATGACCTAAACTGCAGTGCCACAAATAAGTTGCACTATCATTATTAAACTTATATCTTTTGGCTTCAATACTATGAATATGTGTATCACTACTATCAAGATTTAATAAAAATAGACCACTCATCAAGGGTGCATGACCATAAAAGATATTACTCATATAAATGGAACAACCATTATTCTCTAATTTAAATGAATAACCGTCTCACATCAAGGAAGATCCAGATATAATGTTCATGCTTAACGCTGGCACCAAATAACAATTATTCAGGTCTAAAACTAATCACGAAGGTAGATGTAGAGGTAGCATGCTGACGGCGATCACATCAACTTTGGAACCATTTCCCACGCGCATCGTCACCTCGTCCTTAGCCAATCTTCTCTTAATCCGTAGCCCCTGTTTCGAGTTGCAAATATTAGCAACATAACAAATATCAAATACCCAGGCGCTACTACGAGCATTAGTAAGGTACACATCAATAACATGTATATCAAATATACCTTTCACTTTGCCATCCTTCTTCTCCGCCAAATACTTGGGGCAGTTCAGCTTCCAGTGACCAGTCGTTTTGCAGTAGAAGCACTCAGTCTTATGCTTAGGTCCAGACTTGGTCTTCTTCACTTGAGCAGCAACTTTCTTGCCATTCTTCTTGAAGTTACCCTTCTTCCCTTTACCCTTTTTCTTGATACTGGTGGTCTTGTTGACCATCAACACTTGATGCTCCTTCTTGATTTCTACCTCCGCAGCCTTTAGCATTGCGAAGAGCTCGGGAATTGTCTTATCCATCCCTTACATATTATAGTTCATCACGAAGCTCTTGTAGCTTGGTGGCAGTGATTGAAGAACTCTGTCAATGACACTATCATTAGGAAGATTAACTCCCAGTTGAGTCAAGTGGTTGTGGTACCCAGACATTATGAGTATATGTTCACTGACAGACTATTCTCCTCCATTTTGCAGCTCTAGAAATTATTGGAGACTTCATATATCTCTCAATCCGGGCATTTGCTTGAACTATTAACTTCAACTCCTGGAACATCTCATATGCTCCATGACGTTCAAACATCATTGAAGTCCCGGTTCTAAGCCGTAAAGCATGGCACACGGAACTATCGAGTCGTCATCAACTTCGCTCTGCCAAATGTTCATAACATCTGGTGTTGCTCCTGCAGTGGGTTTGTCACCTAGCGGTGCTTCTAGGACATAATTCTTCTGTGCAGCAATGAGGATAATCCTCAAGTTATGGACCCAGTCCATGTAATTTCTACCATCATCTTACAACTTAGCTTTCTCTAGGAACACATTAAAATTCAACGGAACAACGACATGGGCCGTCTATCTACAACAACATAGACATGCAAAATACTATCAGGTACTAAGTTCATGATAAATTAAAGTTCAATTAATCAAATTACTTAAGAACTCCCACTTAGATAGACATCCCTCTAATCATCTAGGTGATCATGTGATCCATATCAACTAAACCATGTCTGATCATCACATGAGATGGAGCAGTTTTCAATGGTGAACATCACTATGTTGATCATATCTATTATATGATTCATGCTCGACCTTTCGGTCTGAATGTTCCGAGGCCATATCTGCATATGCTAGGCTCGTCAAGTTTAACCCGAGTATTCTGCGTGTGCAAAACTGGCTTGCACCCGTTGTATGTGAACGTAGAGCTTGTCACACCCGATCATCACGTGGTGTCTCGGTACGATGAACTGTAGCAACGGTGCATACTCAGGGAGAACACTTATACCTTGAAATTTACTGGGAGATCATCTTATAATGCTACTTCCGAACTGAGCAAAATAAGATGCATAAAGGATAAACATCACATGTAATCAATATAAGTGATATGATATGGCCATCATCATCTTGTGCCTTTGATCTCCATCTCGAAAGCACCATCATGATCACCATCGTCACCGGCTTGACACATTGATCTCCATTGAAGCATTGTTGTCGTCTCGCCAACTATTGCTTCTACAACTATCGCTACCGCTTAGTGATAAAGTAAAGCAATTACATGGCGATTGCATTTCATACAATAAAGCGACAACCATATGGCTCCTGCCAGTTGTCGATAACTCTGTTACAAAACATGATCATTTCATACAATAAAATTTAGCATCATGTCTTGACCATATCACATTGCAACATGCCCTGCAAAAATAAGTTAGACGTCCTCTACTTTGTTGTTGCAAGTTTTACGTGGCTGCTACGGGCTGAGCAAGAACCGTCCTTACCTACGCATCAAAAACCACAACACGGTATAGTGATTGGTTTTTGATCTTCGGAAAGAACCATGTTCATTGAATCTGATTCAACTAAAGTTGGAGAAATTGACACCCACTAGCCACCTGTGTGCGAAGCACATCGGTAGAACCAGTCTCCCGTAAGCGTACGCGTAGTGTCGGTCTGAGCCGCTTCATCCAACAATACCGTTGAATCAAGAATCAACTAGTGATGGCAAGCAATATGTATATACCCACACCCACAACTCCTTTGTGTTCTACTCGTGCATATAACATCTATGCGTAGCCTGGCTCAGATGTCACTGTAGGGAACACAGTAATTTCAAAAAAATCCTACGCACACACAAGATCCATCTAGGTGATGCATAGCAACAAGAGGGGAGAGTGTTCTCCATGTACCATCGTAGACCATAAGCGGAAGCGTTATGACAACGCGGTTGATGTAGTCGTACGTCTTCACGATCCGACCGATCCTAGCACCGAAGGTACAACACCTCCGCGATCTGCACATGTTCAACTCGGTGATGTCCCCCAAACTCTAGATCCAGCTGAGTGTCGGGGGAGAGCTTTGTTAGCATGACGGCGTGATGACGGTGATGATGAAGTTACCGATGCAGGGCTTCGCCAAAGCTCTACAACGATATGACCGAGGTGGAAATCTGTGGAGGGGGCACCGCACATGGCTAAACAATCAACTTGTGTCTATGGGGTTCCCCCTCCCCAATATATAAAGGAGTGGAGGAGGGGGAGGGTCGGCCCTATCTATGGCGTGCCCTAGGGGGAGTCCTACTCCTACCGGGAGTAGGATTCCCCCTTTCCCTAGTTGGAGTAGGAGAGGAAGGAAGGAGGAAAGAGGGAGAAGGAAAGGGGGCGCCACTCCCCCCTTCCCTAGTCTAATTTGGAACCAAGGGGGAGGGGGCCCATGGCCTGCCCTGGCTTCCCCTCTCTCTTTCCACTAAGGCCCAATAAGGCCCATATACTCCCCGGGGGGTTCTGATAACCCCCCGGTACTCCGGTAAATGCCCGAACTCACTCGGAACCATTCCGATGTCCAAACATAGGCTTCGAATATATCAATCTTTATGTCTCGACCATTTTGAGACTCCTCGTCATGACCATGATCACATCCGGGACTCTGAACAACCTTCGGTATATGAAAACACATAAACTCACAATACCGATCGTCACCGAACGTTACGCGTGCGGACCCTACGGGTTCGAGAACTATGTAGACATGACCGAGACTCATCTCCGGTCATAACCAATAGCGGAACCTGGATGCTCATATTGCATCCTACATATTCTACGAAGATCTTTATCGGTCAAACCGCATAACAACATACGTTGTTCCCTTTGTCATCGGTATGTTATTGCCCGAGATTCGATCGTAGGTATCTCAATACCAAGTTCAATTTTGTTACTGACAAGTCTCTTTACTCGTTCCATAGTGCAACATCCTGTAACTAACTCATTATTCACATTGCTTGCAAGGCTTATACTGATGTGCATTACCGAGAGGGCCCAGAGATACCTCTCCGATACACGGAGTGACAAATCCTAATCTCGATCTATGCCAACTCAACAAACACCATCAGAGACACCTGTAGAGCATATTTATAGTTACCCAGTTACTTGTGACGTTTGATATCACACTAAGTGTTCCTCCGGTATCCGGGAGTTCATAATCTCATAGTCATAGGAACATGTATAAGTTATGGAGAAAGCAATAGCAATAAACTAAACGATCAAAGTGCTAAGCTAACGGATGGGTCAAGTCAATCACATCATTCTCTAATAATGTGATCCCATTCATCGAATGACAACTCTTTTTCCATGGCTAGGAAACTTAACCATCTTTGATTAACGAGCTAGTCAAGTAGAGGCATACTAGTGACACTCTGTTTGTCTATGTATTCACACATGTACTAAGTTTTCAGTTAATACAATTCTAGCTTGAATGAAAAACATTTATCATGATATAAGTAAATATAAATAACAACTTTATTATTGCCTCTAGGGCATATTTCCTTCAGGTCCTGCTCCGCTTTCGGCTGCTGTTGCGTCTCCTCCTCCTCCGGCTCAGGTGAATCTCGAGGTAGACCGACAGCGACTCGAGCAGTGCGCCTGGCCCGAATCTCCTCCTCGGTCTACAACCGACGTTCCAACATCAACATTGCATAGTTGGTGATCCTTTGCCGGGCCATGGTTAGCGGCTACGGAGCGGATGGAAGCTGGCGACACAGGTGGGAGGAAGAGTGAAGGAATGGGACGAGCTAGGGTTCTATTGTCTCTGTCTAGCTTAAATAGATGGGCTTGCCCCCTAGGGCAGCACACCAGAGCGAAGCAACGCGGCCCCATGAATGCATCAGTGCCAAGAACCATATGAGGCGCCCGTCGGACCGCTGGTCTCTGCATCTGACCACGTGGGCCCTTGTGGTCAGTCCAACGTGGCGGGCGTGCCCGACAGTGTTCGAGCTTCCCCATATCCGCCCTAACTTAGACGCCTAAGATTTTTGGAAGCGGGGGGTATTTCATGGCACATGCTCCCTCCATTCATATATATAGGGTCTATTTTGTTTTTCGAGATTGCCTTTTGACTATTGATAAGATTAATAGTATATAAGATGTATAATGTGAAAATATCATTAGATGCTCCTTTCACGTATGAATTTGATTGTATGCTTTGTGTAATTTACATGTCATATATTATTACTCTAACATGTGATGAAAGTTAGCCTAAAAAATACATTAGACCCTATATAGATGGATAGAGGGAGTACCAAACATTTCATTTTCAACAATGACATCTCAAATTATCCAGTAAGAGAGAATTAACATAGGGGCATACAAATAGATAATTTTATGTGTTATTCGATTGTAGACTTATAGTCACATTAATTACTTATTAGCACATTAGATACTTGGACATAGGCAATCAATGTGTTATGTGAGTGAAATCAATGTAGTATACGATGTCTTCGGGTTTTGGTTAATGTTTCATTTCTTTTTCTTTCATTAGAATTTTTTTAATGCACTGTAACGAGATCACACATATTAGATTGATATCACTAAAAAAGTATTGGAGTAATTTACATCAATTTGTCTAATATATGGATCCTCATGCACATCAACATCAGGTGGCATTGTCGACTTCTTTTTCCCATGAAACCACTATTGTCCTCCTCCTTATTCTTCTCCTTCACCATCCATGTCGATGATACATGGCCGACTCGCAATCCCACCTATGTGCCCATTCATACACCCTTACAATTTCAAAGGGTTATATTTCACACCTTGTTTGGTTTATCAAGGCACACCTGCAATTTTCAATCGCTCTTTCCCTCTCGCTCTCTCTCTCTCTCCCTGCCTAAACACATTGACATTCTAAATAATGAGGTGTGGATTTAAAGATGAAGTTTTAATTAAACATGATTTTCCATGGTTCACTAGTGCAGAACCGGGCAATAGCACCGGTTCGGTAACCGACACTAAAGTGTGGGCACTAAAGGCCCCCCACCTTTAGTACCGGTTCAACACGAACCGGTGCTAAAGGGCAACCACGTGGCACGAGCTAGCTCCGGGGGCAGGGAGCCCTTTAGTACCGGTTGGTGACACCAACTGGTATTAAAAGGTTGGGGGGTTTTGGGTTTATGATTTCTTTTTCATTTAGTTTTGTGTTTTCCATTTAATTCTTTTTCGTTTGCTGGTATTTTATGATACTACATATTGTACACGTTATGCATATATAGAAATAGAATTTCTAGTAGAACCGACCATATATATATATATATATATATATATATATATATATATCATCGAATGTCTCACAACCACCATTAATTAATTCAGACATATATACACACATGTATATATATACACACAATTAGCTAGCTATATACAATTTCTCCTAATTGGTGCCTTTGGAGCCAGTGGCATTAGCCTAATTGGTGCCTTCGGAGCACGATGACAATTGGAAGTGGTTCATGGGGGAGGTAGCGGGTAATAGTATTCTCCTTTGGGATCTATGACCTGGTCGAGCAAAAATCCCGCTATTTCCTCTTGAATTGCTTCCATGCGCTCCTCTGCTAGGAGCTGCTCCCGCACCTCTTTGAATTGCTAAGAAGGAGATCAATATGCATGTGTATTAGTTGTGTGACTAGATATCGATAATGGTGTAAAAATTGTGAATAATGTTCTGACAAACATACCCACTCCTGCCTTTGAGATCTGCTCCTTTCGGACGCCATCATGCGAATGTTCTCGCAAATGTAGTATGCACACAGATTATTCCCCGACGCCTGCTTCAGGGCCTTTACAAGAATGGAATTTGATCAGATAATAGTTAATCAAGCATGATAATTAAATATATGGCAGCTAGCTAGTACTACTTAATTACTTACCTTGGGTCGATACCATTTTAGCTTTCGTTTCCATTGGCCTGGAGTGACGCTGATGAACTTTGCCCAAGCCCTGCCCGCCGACAAAGAAAATGAATAAAGGGGTTATTAAATAGTTCATATCAGGAAATGACGAACTAAATAGGCCGAGATATAGTTAATTATGATTGAAATTACCTGTTGACTATCCCAAACAAGATGGTGTAGTCACTTGCTTTTTTAAGTAGTGAGTCCAGTATTTCAACTGTTCCTTCATCAACTTTAATGATTAACAAGATCCAGTGAAATCTGCATGCACACACGTTTGCATGTCTTAATTAAGCGGGCATATGTAAGCAAAAACATGTAGCTAGCTAGTAGGCAAAAACAGAATTTGTAGTACAAGACAGTGTGACTCACTCAAAGTTGTAAGGAAGTAGTATATCTTCATTGGTATTGAGGCGCTTGAAGAACTATAGCATGCTTTCCTCTACACTTTTTTTTCATAATATGGATCTAATTTCCATGTGTATTCATTAATGGTATTTGGGTCAATGAACCCAATGCCATAGCGTCCACCTTTTTTCATTTCATAAATCTTCATCCTGCATAATACCACAGAAAAGAATATAGTGAGGATAATTACAGGTAATGATTGATCAAAATGATCACTATAGCTAGCTTGAGACTTAAATTAAAGAAATAAATCACTTATAGACAATAGCAACTGACAATAGATTTGTCGAGTGCGTCTTGATTGTATAACTGAAATAGTTCTGAATACTCAATGGACACAGCTTTCTCATGGTAGTAATGATCCTTCTTGACATTCACCATGAGGGACTCTCGATTGGAAATCTTGGTAATGTCCATGTACCATTGATGCAATTCATACATTCTCGTTGGGAGCTTCTTAACCTCGTCTGGCTCGACCAAAGGTTGGCCCCAGACATATTTCCATTTTATTCCCTCCTCTCTAAGCTGAGACATGGGCTCGATGTCAAGGAGTTGTCCAACAGTGATCATGAGCCTTTCAGCCTGCTCAATATGCTCCTCTGTTATTACCACAAGCCTGTGAACGTTAACGGTTTTCCCACAATAATATT
>NC_057812.1:292641226-292642685 GCF_018294505.1 Triticum aestivum
TAGCTGGGGAACGGTTTTACCGCTCCTTTTGCCAGTTGATTTGCTCGAGCTCGCCTCTTTCTATAGACATGCTTGATTTAACTTCCTAAGGTGGCGCTCATAGTCTGTGTCAACAGGCTTGGGAGCTGGTCGTGTAGCCATACGAATGAAGTGGTCAATCTTTTCCTCATGCACTTTCTCCCTTGACGGCGGTGGCGGTTCCGGTGCAAAATGGGCTTCCACCTCGGCCTTCGATATGGCTGTGTTTTCCTCCTCGGACTTGTCGTAAGGCCTCTGCGGAAGAGGCGTGAGGATGTTTGGACCATATTGAAATCGCTTGCCATCGTCTGTACCTCCAATACTACCTCGACTTGTACCGCTACCCACCATAGCTGAGACGGCTCTCTTCCGTGATTGCTGAGGCGGCGAAGATGGCTGACGTGGCTGAGTTGGAGGAGGAGGAGTGGCCTGAAGCTGTGCCGGACTTGTAGGAGGAGTGGCTTGACGCTTTGCCGGACTTGGAGGAGGAGGCGTGGCCTGAAGCTGTGCCAGAGTTGGAGGAGGAGTGGCCTGACGCGTTGGTGGACTTGAAGGAGTGGGAGTCTGCTGACTCGGTGGCAGACTTCGACGAGGAGTCGGATGACGCGGTGTCGGTGGCCTTCGAAAGATGATGTAATCCTTTCTCCATAGGATGATATGATGGTTGGCCTCTCCCAGTGTGTGCTCCTCGTCACCTCTAGGAATGTCAAGCTCTATCCCCGAATGTTGGTCCACCACCTCATCAACCAAGACACGAGCATAGCCCGCTGGAATCGGGTTGCAATGGAAGGTTGCCTCGGGGGGATTTGTAAAAGCAACGGCGTCCGCCACCTTCATGGATATGTTCTTCATTTTGAAGTGTAGCTCGCAGTTAGTGTTCTCCATGATGTCATCCACTGGGTAGCTATCCAGCAATGCGTCGCCCGAGGCGGAACCCATGCTGCTTCTCGGCATGGATGGGACGGAGCCCAATCTCGGACATGGGTCCTCTAAAGCAGGACGTCGTCGCAAACTGGTCGACGGCGAGGATGCAGGCCGGGCATCGTCGACAACAAATACTATATGCCGCAAAAGTAAAGTAACATTTTTAAATGATGGATTGTGATTTCATATATGCAAATTCTAAATTTTATAACTAAAACTAACATTTCTAATATTTCTATAACTAAAACTAACATTTCTAATATTTCTATAACTAAAACTAACATTTCTAATATTTCTATAACTAAAAAACATTTCTATATAACTAACATTTCTATATAACTAACATTTCTAATATAACTAACATTTCTATATAACTAACATTTATAATATTTCTATATAACTAACATTTCTATATAACTAACATTTCTAATATTTCTATAACTAAAAAACATTTCTATATAACTAACATTTCTATAACACAGTGTGTGTGTGTGTGCGGCTGGGGCAGGAGCTCATC